>NC_073353.2:40470000-40590000 GCF_027580225.2 Misgurnus anguillicaudatus
GTTGGGTTTGTCCAATTTTACCCGAACATAGGTTGAAGCAACCAAGCATTTTACTATTGCTGCAGTGGTGAAGTGAGCTTCTCTATGTATATACAGTGTAGTTTTTAAGTTAAATGCAATAGAAATCCAAAGTCACAAACCACGCCAGCAAAGCTATCTAGGGAAGAAATAAAAGGAAGCCACACTGTCATGGTGTGAAATTTAAACCGCACAGTAGAGCGTTCCTGCAGGGCCGTAGTGGAGCGACGAGGAATCGCGGGCCTGACCTTGTCAAGGCCCATTTTGAATATGTTAACACTCTGGTGTTTCCTTGAACTGTCACAACTTCAGATCCAACACTTTTAATGCTTCCCAGAGCTGCCCGTAATAAATATCTCACTGGACGGCCGCTGGACGTTTCACCTTGTTTCCAAAGCTCTAAACGGCTCAGTGGAAGATCGAGACCATTCGCCGGCACGCTAAAAACCGTCTGCTGGCCGCTTTATCATGGACGTGAAGTACGAGGAGAGAGAAACAGATAAAAAGACATAGAGAGAAGATCTGTGTGACAGTTTTCATAATGAGTTGTACAGTAGTATTGGCTATGGGAAGGGGGATTCGGGGCCTTGATGTCAGATGTGCGAGGACACATTGGCTAGAGAGGGCGGTTCAATAACACGCGTTTATGAATGACGCCAGTGCGAGCTGAGTGCTGGCAAATGACATGTTTGAAACCCTGAACCCTGAATGCATCGTGACACCTGGAAACATCTATTTTCCTGCATGTTGTATAGTCCTCTGTTTAGCTAATGCAACATTATTTGTGGTTTTTCACAGTTCTTTGGGTTAAATAAAAAAAGCGGACAAATTTAACCACAGATCAATATTAAAACAACCACGGAGCTTGGGGCACAATCGCAGTTGCATAACAAATGTTTACCATAAGATTGTTGTTATGAGCTGCTTTACGTGCTCTTGCATACAAAAGACAGCTAAAATGATCAAAACAAAATGCTTGGAAACTACAGAGATGCTACCCATTAATCACTATTTGTACCCAACAAGCAATAGACATCATTTGACCGTCTTTTGGCGCTTTTCCATTGCATAGTACCACACGGTTTGGTTTGGGTCAGCTTACTTTTGTGAGCTTTTCCACTGGGTGCAGTACATAGTACCCAATACTTTTTTTAGTATCACCTTGGTCGGGGTTCCAATCGACCTGAGCTGATACCAAAACTTGACGCAAAAACATTGTAGATCACTGATTGGTCTGAGAGAATCATCACTACCAGCGTCATCGCTATAATGTAAAGATTAGCTTTACCTTTAGTGCTTGCTTGCCCTGTCTCGAGCCAACCTGTTGTCATATGTGCTCTTCTATAAGTTTCCAAAATCCCTTTTAGCAATGGAAAACATCCACATGTTGAGAATCAGGATCCCATAACAGTTTTTTCCAGACTTGCAGTTCTTGGCGGAACATTCGCGACGTGCACATTAGCATATATGCTTAAATGCAACTTCAATGAGGCTCAGGGGAGCGCATCGACTGACGCCACGGGTGTTTGTACAGAAACTGTCATGTAGTGATGGGAGAAACGAAGCTTTTCGAAGCTTCGAATCAATTGAACCAATAGCTTCGAAAATTGATTCAGTTTTTCGAAGCAGTTCGAAACACCACACACGCTGGCGACCCCTGCTGGTCAAAATAAGTAAAAGCAGATATGGCCAAACATTTTACACTTTTTTTTACAAAATAATAGCAAGATTTTTGGGTTACACTTTATTTTAAGGCATCACTGTTACATTGTAATTATATATTTAAGTACCAAGTAATAATCATCAACAACATGTACTTACTGTAGAGTTGGGGTTAGGAATAGGGTTTGGTTTAGGATTAGTTGCATGTAATTATGCATAATTAACTGTTATTACTATAATAATTACATGTAACATATGTAACAAAGACACTGTAAAATAAAGTGTTACCGATTTTTGTTAAAATATGTTTTAAAAATTATTTTACTTAATTAAGACATAGTTAAAAGTGTATTATGTGTTTTTAGCTTTATTTAGGGCAAACAAATCATTAAAACTAACTACCCTTTTAATTATGCACATTTTTGTCATTAAATCTGTCTATAAACAAAAAATAGACAAAATGGCAGTGTTATTAGTTAGAAGGATAAATGTTTTATGAATTTTTATAATAAAACTGACCCGAGTTCACCGAAACATATTAGACACTGGTCATGTGATTAACTCCCCCTAGTGGTGAACCATCGGATTTTCGAAACGTTTCGAAACAGTTATGACGTAATGAAGCCTCGTTTGCTAAAATCACGTGACTTGGGCCAGTTTGAAACACGCTCCGAACCACTGATTCGAAACAAAAGATTCGTAAATGTTTCGAAGCCTCATGAAGCAGTGCTTCGAAAACGACCATCACTACTGCCATGTGAGGCAGGTAGTGATAAACCCGATGTGCAAACATCTATTTGTGGTGGCCAATTTTAACTCTTTCCCCGCCAGCGTTTTTTAAAAAATTTTCCAGCCAGCGCCACAGTTTTTAATTATTTTCACAAAATTTAATTCCTTACAGAAAATTTTATTATTTAAATATATAAACATACAATATACCAAATTAAAGAACAGACCCTCTGCTTTCAAACAAAAAAATAGCGGTAATAGTGGATAATAGGGGTATTGCGGACAGACGGAAATACTCTGGGAAGCGTTTTCTCTTGATTGACGAGATATCTTGTCAATGGCGGGGAAAGAGTTAATTTTGTGGCGGACTGGGAAATAAATAAATGTATGTGAATGTACAACGACGCTCTCGCTGTCACAGCAATAGGCAGTGCAAATATAACTACACGCCTATAATCCCTCCCACTGTGAAGTGTTACTAAACTCGATAAAAAAGCTAACCAAACCAGGGGGTACAATGCGATGGAAAAGCGCCATTTGTTAACGAAATAGTCCGGCTATGAGTAATCCACTTCTAGCCAAAATAAACTTGAATTTGGTTACATCAGTTTTTTTTTTAAAGGGGACGTATCATGAAAATCTGACTTTCCTTGTATGACGATACATTTACACGGGGCAAAAGCATTAACACTTGACAGAAGGCTTGCCTGAAGCGTGGCCAACAGCCAATCACAGTGGCCGCAACACATGCTCCGGTCTTTCATAAACGTAATTGGCTGGCTCTGCCTAGGTTATTTGCATAAGTTTATCTTGAAAAGTTGAGAATGTCCAACTTCTGCCACGAGCAATGGCACTAACGCTGCGCCGACGGATCCACAATTCAGTTCGGCAACGCATGACGTCACTCATTAAAAGGGAATGGGAAGCGTCAACACTTACGCCCCATGTGAATGCACCGTAAATGCTATATCTGGGTCCCCAGTGCTTTTATCAACCTATAATGTGAAAAAGATCAAGCCAGTAACTTAGATTTGGTAAACCATTCTCTGCAAACATGTAAAAAAATCGACTCTATCGCATGGCAAGTCGTGTTATTGTCACGAAATATTTGATTAATGTTTTCGTACACAATTTTCCACTGTTTTTTGTGCCTCTGGAGCACAAATTTCTATAAATGTTTTTTTGTGTCTGTGCCACGACTTTTTTAATCGTCTCATTTTATATTTTTTTCTCATTGTTTTTTCCTATTTTTAAATCATTGTTGCTTGGGATAAGGGTTAGATTCAGGGTTTGCATTAGGATGTAATTTTATGCATTGTTTTTTACATGTTTTTTGTCCACTTTTATTCTCGCCTGGCGTTGGGGTTAGAGTTGGGGTTTGGGTTAGGAAGTCGCAGAAAGTGATTCTAACCCAAACCCCAAGTGACAATGGTAAAAAAATAGGAAATAAAGAAAACGACAAGATAAAGAAAGTCGTGGCACAGAGACGAAAAACCATTTATAGAAATTCATGCTGGGTGGCATGAAAAAGATATTAGTGCTCCAGAGGTACAAAAAACAGTGGAAAATAGTGTCAATAAGACGAAAACATGAATAAAGTTTTTTGTGACTATAACACAAATTTCTGTGAGATTGGGTTGGAAAAAATAGGTAATTCAAATTTGACTCCCCTTGTGATGTCAGAAGGGGATCTAATAATAATAATACCGCCCCTTAATCTGCACTATCCAACCACAGCACTGCCATTTAGTGCAGAGATCGGCTCATTTGCATTTAAATGACACACCCAAAACAGCACATCTGCGCTTACACCTACAAAGTGGAAATTTAAACATAATAAATTATCTGTGGGGTATTTTGAGCTAAAACTTCACATATGTACTCTGGGGATACCAAAGATTTATCTGACATCTTAAAAAAGTCCCCTTTAAAAAACTTTCAAGATTAGGCAAAGTCAACAGTGATTACAAGCTAATAGGTTTCAGTTATTTCTTTATTTTATTTCATTTATTTTTAGGCTACAGTTAGACGTCTATTAAATGTTTACTGACAGCTCAAATATTGCCTTGTTTTAGCCGTCTTAGACAGCTATTAAACGCAAAATTGCTTGCTGGGAAGCTTGTTTGCTGGTCTTTGGTTGGTTTAAGATGGTCTCCAAACTCTAAATCCAAAAAAACCCCCACACAAATACTGATAAAAATGCCCTTATAAGTCACTTTTGATAAAAGCATCTGCCAAGTGCATAAACGTAAATGTACGCTCAATTTATTGCTGCCACCTTATTTGGGATGTGAATTGTTTTTGTGATAATTGCGGTTTAGATTGCAATGAAATGTTATATTTATAGATTTCCTCCCCGTACAATAACTTCAATTAACCAACTAGTTAACTATACTGTACAGTAAGGTTAGCTTTTATCAACTTTAAATGATGAGTAACCTGGCCTACTGTACACTTAAAGCAACGCTTCACCTGAGCTAAGCATCACAACATTAGCATCATATTGGACCCTCACTGACCACATTCTGCAACTTTTATCGAAAAATGGGTGATAAATTAGCAATTAATCCTCTTCCTTGCCCTGCTGTTTGTAAGTTTATGGCTGAGATGAGCCCTATAAATAGCCTTAGCATATGTACTTAGCTGTCAGAGAGAGCACACGGGAACAAGGGTCCGCGTGACCCCGGCGAGCACAGGATTCGAAACTCTTATACATATTTATTGGTGAGCCTCACCTCTAGACTTGCTGACAGCAAACTTGGGCTTGTAATGGCAATCCCAGCCAAACGAAATGTTAAGCTGCTCTTGTGGCACGCTGCAAAGGCAAACATCGCAGATCAGGCCCATTTAATCACGCTTTTGTCTTAAAATAGCTAATTATTTTCATTGCATTTGAAAGCGGTTTGTTTTCATGGCCGATTTCTAGTGGTTGTTTCTAAGTGGCACCATGCAGTAATAAAACTCATCCTTTATCTTTTGCTCTTCTTATGCAGATGATAATTAGCAGGGAATTAAACACGTTACACAAAAGCAGAATATATTTCGCTACAAATGCAAAACAATAACATTTGATAACATTTACATTTGATTTGGACTGAGAATGGGGCCTGGCCAGCTTCCAGAAGCTTTTACAATGCCTGTTTGCAAAGGAAACACGATTATTTCCAGACAAACTGATGTTTGTGATAATGCAGTGCTGCGGGAACGCTCTCGTGTCAGGTGTCAATCATGTGTTTGATTGTATTGAGTTGTTTCTATTAAATCAGCGCTTGGCAACCTCATGCATGCACACAGAGAGATAATCACTGATGCATGAATGATATTGTATGTATTTATTTTATTATTATATGGGATGTCCTATGTTCAACAAAGTGATAATGCACAATTCAATTACTCGAATTATTCATGACAAACCGCATAGATTAAAAGATAAATTGAGGAAATGCTCCAGTAATCTCCTATAGTACGTGTCTCCTCTGAACTTCAGTGCCAAGATACAAAAAAGATTTGCAACGCATCACATTTTTTGTTAAGAGTTAACAAATATCTCACTTATTTAAAGAGTTTTAGGAGAACCATCCAGTGTTCGAATTAAGGGGTCTGGGGGGGCCTTGAGGGACCCCCTATAAAGCACAAAAATGTCAAGTAGGGGGGTCCCCTAGTTTTTATTAAAATTAAAATACTATATGAATTTACAATTCTCGTGCTGCGCTGCCACAAGCGATACTGATTATTTGTAAATTTCGCAATAAACTAATCCAAAAGATTTCTGTCTGAAATAAATGTAAACTCTCCAGTGCGCCTCATGCTGTTTTTTGGAGGAATTGACAGGCGGGTCAATGTGTCTGTGTGCAAATTTTCACCTCGTTTACGGTAAGAATCTTTAGTAAACCTTACAGTTAGAGGGTTTTAAAAAATTCTTCTCAAACTATTATTTCACACCAGTGGCGAGGCTACTCATGCGTAAATTATAATAAATGATAATCTCTTTAAAGGTGCAGTGTGTAAATTTTAGAAAGATCTAATGACAGAAATATAATCTACATAACTATATTATCAGTGGTGTATAAAGACCTTACATAATGAACTGTATAGTTTTTATAACCTTAGATATTTTTATCTACATACACTGTGGGTCCCCTTACAAGTCGCCATTTTGTGCGGCCATGTTTCCACAGTAGCCCTAAACATACAAACTGCTCTACAGAGCACGCTTTGTCAATATTTTATTTTGTCTTAGACAACGACATGTTTGTCCTGTGGCGGCTACCGTAGCATCTCTATCCGTTTCGGTAAACGGTGGACTGAGTCCTTGGTTGCAATCTCACTCCTAGATGCCGCTAAAATCTACACACTGCACCTTTAATAGTAGCTACTAATCGCTCAAACACGCATCATTCAGAAATGCATAACTATTGCATGTGTTTCTTAACCTTGCAAATGTTAACCTACAAGCGATTTTAAACAATTTGAGTGCAAGAAGATGTTAAAGTAAGCTTTCTGTGCATACAGACCACAGCACAGACGCACATACTTTGGACGCACAATCATAAGCACACGCAGGGAGATGCGCGTTTCAAAAAGCGCACAAACAAAAAATTATCTCAAAATACCACAGTCTTGGCACATATTCTCATAAAAATGCAAACAGTTCAGAAATAAATCAGATGTATGTGTCAGTGGTCTTAAAATGGCAGTGTCTGAGTACCCTTTAGAAATCTGCTTATGTTTGTGTCATTATATTAATTAAACAACAGAAGACAAAAGGAAAATCACTTCTGTATAGCTTTAAAAAGATTAATTAATTAATTTAATGTGTACAACGAAGAATACGGTGTTATTTTTCATTTGATTCTGTTTCGATACCTAAATACTACTGTTAGATCTTACTTTATTTGTAACTTTGTTCTTATATATTTTTATATGCTTATAATTGCTCAATTTTATTTTCCCACCCCCAGTTTTGCTAATCCGAAAATAATTCGATCCATGACTCAAAAAACTTAATGTAATCCATTTAAGCACTACTATATTGTGAAATCATGTAATTTGAGAGTAGCCATTGAGGTCCACCCTATTTCACCATGGTCCGCTAAGTTAAAAATTTCCAGCCTTGTCACTGTGGTAAAAATGGTTAAGGTTTAAGTTAATGTGGGGTTTATTTGATTAAAACCAGGATCACATCTTACTCTCACTGCGACCCTATAATGACGACAGAGGGGGGGGGGGGGCTTAGCGAATTTTTACGCTGATTCAAGGCACAATGAAAGTGAGAATTTGAGAAAGTACAGTAAGTGAAATTATGGGGTTTAAGATCTGTTGCTGCTGGTCTCTGACCTCGTCCACTGCTTTGTGTATGAGAGAGAGAGAGAGAGAGAGAGAGAGAGAGAGAGAGAGAGAGAGAGAGAGAGAGAGAGAGAGAGAGATGCTGTTGCACAGTTCTGCTGCCCTGTCGTTTTCTCAGCGGGACATCTCTTGGGAAAATTAGAAGGATGGACAGAGAGAGAGAGAGAGAGAGAGAGAGAGAGAGAGAGAGAGAGAGAGAGAGAGAAAGGGCGAGAGAGAGAGAGAGAGAGAGAGAGAGAGAGAGAGAGACAGAGAGAGAGAGAGAGAGAGAGAGAGAGAGAGAGAGAGAGAGAGAAAGGGCGAGAGAGAATGCATCTGACAGTAACACCAGCAGTAGATATTGTCTAAACTCAGATGTGCAGCTTTACATGCCAGCCATATGTGATTGATTGATATGAGCTCACTTAACACACTACCGCGTGCGCGCGCGTGTGTGTGTGTGTGTGTGTGTGTGTGTGTGTGTGTGTGTGTGTCCGAGCCTTGCTCGGGCAAAAATCTTGCCCCTTCCGCGGACACGGCTCTTCACTTCAGGTGCTGTTAAGGATAAAGATATTTGCACTAAATGCTTTCACTACACCAGTAAAGCTGTAGCCACATGGTGATTTTGACGCTTGCCACGTACCGTGTGAAACACCCATTAAATGTGTGAAAAATACTGTAATACTTACATACGAACATGAACACGTTACAGTGCGCACTATAAACACAATCAAAGCTTCAAAAACACATTACTTTAATGTTCTCCAAATAATATTAAAACTGGTAACTTCTACAAAAGGTCTGATGACTTAGTGTTAAAATACTTTGAATACACAATCGATCAAATTAAAAAGAAGTGTTTGATTTATGTTGCAATCCGTACTTTGCATGATAATATGCTTGGTTGCATTTTATTATTTGCATTTGCCTGCAGTTCAGAATTTTACCCCACCCTGATATACAGACAGACAGACATGCCGACAGACAGACAGACAGACAGGTCCTGTGTCAGAGCTGAAGAATCAAGTCTCTGTAGTGAATGATGTTGATTCTGTGAAGTCTGTTGAAAACTGACAGTAATCTGCTTTAACTCAGAC
Organism: Misgurnus anguillicaudatus; assembly: GCF_027580225.2. Taxonomy (NCBI): domain Eukaryota; kingdom Metazoa; phylum Chordata; class Actinopteri; order Cypriniformes; family Cobitidae; genus Misgurnus; species Misgurnus anguillicaudatus. Next base: position 40,478,832 of record NC_073353.2, read on the forward strand.
AAATTGACACAGAGCAAAAAAAGAGTACAGAGAGAAGAAAGGAGAGATAGAAAACATGTGTGCTAGACAGATGTTTAGTTAAACCCACCACAGAGACCAAAAAAACACACAAGAGATTTTGAAATCTGAATTTAATCTCAACATTTCTGTATACAGCCAAAATAACAAAGCCCGAAATTAACTTCAATGTTTATGATCAGATGCTTACAAAATCTGTCTTTTTTAATATAGCTGTGTATTCTTACTGCCTATTGACTCTTTGTTTGTTTTTAGAAATCCTTCCTTTAGTAAGGAAACATACAAATTCCCTTAATGCAACTTAAACACTGCAAATTTTTTCGTTGTAAATTCACAATAAATAATTGGATAAATTTTGCATGACTTTCACAGCAAAGATTACAGCAATATACTGTGAAATATACTCACAGCAATTTACTGTAATGTTATATCTGTGATATTACAATGCATTGATGTAAAAGCACACCTGTATACTGTAACTTCACAGCTTCAATGGGAAAGCAATTACTGTGATATTACAATACATTACTGGGGAATTACAATCTTTTGCTGTACATAATTACAACAAGGCAAATTTTACAATTTTATTGTCACCATGGTTGAGATTCGTGGTCTGGTTCTTGGTGTTTGTGCGTCCCAGTTATACGGCGGATGTTTTTTGTCCAAAGTTTCTAAAACTCCTAAATAACAAACTGCTGTGAAAGTGCTGGATCTCATTTACATTATTGACAGAAAATAAACTTTTGATTAGTAAATTAATTAGGTGATAATCTTTACCATTATGTACCAACCACCTCAGAATTACAATGTTAACTTGACATGTTCATAACAAATGTGGTGTATTAACATGAAGTTAACACAACCAGGGAAAAAACTAGCAAGCAAAGAGTCAAGGGTCAAGAGTCCAACTAAAACAAACACTAATCACAATAATGGTGACTTAAAATGAAACAAAACATCAACATCTAAACCTAATAAGTGAATTGTGTTTTCTACAGCAATATATTTACTGAACATTCATGTTTTATAAAATAATAAAATGCAATGTTTCTCTATCATTTACATAGCAATCAAACAATTCAATATAATAAACAGTTGTTATTTTAAACATTGTGTGAACATTAAAACATGACATTGTCATAACGTTTAAAAATGGTAAAATGTAACATTCCTTTAACGTTCAGACAACACAAAAATGTTCTTAGAACGTCAAGAAAACTGGACACTTTTTTGGGAAAACGTTTTTGGGAACCTTGGGAACTTTCAGGGAACGTTCTTAGAACTTTTTTCTATTAGCTGGGTTCATCTACATCAACGTGCCATATTTTTTAAAATAAATTTATATTTTTCTGATTCCATATTTATTTTAATAAGTCAGACTACGTTCATGTTTTTATACAGTCTATGGTTCAAAACAGTTCGGTTATGTCATGTGACTTTACAGGGCATATTTCAATACAATATTTCACTGTAATAATACAGTTTAATGCTGTGAAATCCTTAATTTTTTTACTGTGTTGCTGTGATATTACAGACCTTTTTGTGATATAACAGCAGGTTTTAGATTGCAAGATTTTACTGTAAAATAAGAGTTAAATGCTGTAAAATCCAAGGATACTATAGTTTTCACAGGTATTCATTGGGATATTACAGGGAAACTTAATTAAAACAAGTTATGGTAAAATAACACTGTTAATGATTGTAAAATGCTGGTAATTTCTAACAGTGAAGGTATTAGCCTGGGTTTCCCCATGCTGCCTTGCATGCAAATTTATTCATGCTGCAAACATAGCGTGGAAACTATGGACCAATTTCGCCCCTAAAATAGGGAACCAATCACAGAACGAGGAGGGGGCAGCAAGATGATGACGATATCTATGCGACACACCAAAGCAGTTTTGTTTATCCAACACGGCAGCAAACGCGAAGTTACTTTTCAATGCATCCTTAGATAGTCTTCTAAGTAGTTTTAAATGCAAGTTTATTTTAAAAAAGAGCAACTTTTGGCATTAAACAATTTCATATCCAAGAAGGATGTTTGTATATGGCAAGACATGATAGCCATAGAGTTTTATAGGATCAACCTGCTAGGCATCGTCGATAATGAAGTCCATTTAAAGGCGGAGTCCACGATGTTTGAAAAACGCGTTGGAAAAGGAGACTGGCCGACTACCAAAACACACTTATATCAAATCAAATCAAATGCCGGTTTGCGTATGTGTGGGGCGGGTCTATCAACAGAAGGTCCAGATTCTATTGGGGTAGGGGCTTGTTTGTTTAGGTGATTTCAAAAATCAACATTGGCTTTCAAACATCATGGACTCCGCCTTTAACTTATAAATGGTAAGTGGTATTTATTAATATCGTATTGTCATTATCCATGTACTGTGGTTGTCACAGTGACACTAAAGCCCTTTTCACACAGACATTCTGTAAAATACACGGGAAAGGCATCCGGGATTTTTCCGGGATCCTTAGATTTTTTATTCATTCACACTGCCATGATTACCCGGCTTCTGATGGTCCCGGAAAGACACGTGACCTGTTGAAAGTCCCGCCCTCTCTTCTACGCAGCGTCTGAAGTTTGCATATTGTATATTATTTCTCTCTCCAAGAACCACTCGCGTGCATTTTTGTTTATGATAAGATTATAAAGGAGCGCGTGACGCGCCATTCTATGCTGGTGAATGATCTCAGCTTCAGAGTGGATATTTGACGAGCTCCCTGATCTCTGCTTTAATACAGTTTTCAGACATTTCTCATCGTGATTGTTTATATGCATTTAAAATCCGCATTTTGAGGAGCTGAACGATATATCTTGTTGGGATGACATGCGGGTATTTTCGTTTATTATAGCTCAAATGAGCACGTGACGCGATATTCTTTTATGCTGCTGAATGATCTCCGTTTCAACGCAGTAAGTAACGAGCTAACTTACCTGATATCTGCTTCAGTCCAGTTTGCTGACATTTCTCGTCGTTGTAAATCCCTCATTTTAAAGAGTTGAACCAACTTCATGTTGCCATGACCAGTTACTATGTAACGCATTACTGTACTCTAATTACTTTTCCTGATAACGCAGTAACGTAACGCTTTACATTTTAAATGTATGTAATTTGATTACAGTTACCAATGACAACAAAATTACGTTACTAGCGTTACAAATTAACTGTTGACAAATTAATTAAAATGTATTCTAAAATGACGTTTTGCCGTTGCTCAGCAACGTCTGTTAACGAGCATGCTCGCAGAGTCTGTTAACGAGCATGCGCATAATCACTCGTCGGAGACGCAAGCAAATGGATGCTGTGTGAGCGGTGGTTGATCATTCAAGTGGAATACAGACAATACATGTCCAAAAAAGTGGGCTTTGCGCGATGATATCTGGTCTGCCAGAAGCGATTGTACAGGTGTGTTTTTAAATTACTAATGTACAATAAGGTTTTCTTTGTTAACATTATTTAACTATGTTATTTAATCATGAGCTCAATGCGTGCACTTGCATTAATTAATCATATGTTTATTTAAACAATTACCAAAACAACTTTTGATTGTTATATTTAACGAACTAACATGAATATTAACATTCTTAAACTTGACCAAAAAGCCCTCGCGAATGCTCTAGTTTCTGTCTCCGAGACCGCGAATGAATGTGCATAGATAGATAGATAGATAGATAGATAGATAGATAGATAGATAGATAGATAGATAGATAGATAGATAGATAGATAGATAGATAGATAGATAGATAGATAGATAGATAGATAGATAGATAGATGTTAATAAATGTAGAATGTTTAATGAGAAATGTTAAACATGTGTAACTTATTATAAAAGCTACAAATATTTCTGCATCATTATGACCAGCAATTTTAGGAGAGTGCAAATCACACCAAAATAGCTTTAAAGCGTAATTAACCCCTGGTCAGAGCCTGACTCCACCCACTGGCAATATTTGAAAAATGCAAGAAAAGTGGGCAGATCCCAACGGAGATAGAGGGGACGAACTAAAATCGTACCAAGTGTGTCGTGAGATCGTAACAAAGGCGTGGTGAGCTTGAACCTGTGTTCTTAGTCCTGTGCTTGTTCATTTTGTACTGTTACTGTGTGATTCTGTCTAGTGTTAGAATCATAGTCAAGTCTAGTTTAAGTCATCTGTCAGTATTCCGTGTTTGTTCTGCCCCCACGTGGGCTCTTGTTTTGTCTGTGTTATAATAAAGTGTTTTCTGTTCACCCCCGTCATCGCCTGCGTTTGGGTTCATCCGTCCTTGTTTCTGACGTTTTCACTTTGTAGTTTTTTTACATTTGATGTTGTCAAAGTAACTTAAAAGTAAAGTAATTAGTAATTAGATTACTTTTTGCATATAGTAATCAGTAATGTAATCAAATTACAATTTTAAAGTAGTAATTAGTAATTTGTAGTGGATTACTTTTTTTAAGTAACTTACCCAACACTGGCCATGACACGCGCGTCCTCACTACGGCACGTGCGTCATTGTTTATGCGTCTCATTTATCATTTCCTGATAACTGCATCAATATAGTTTGCAACATTTCTCGTGGTGAATGTTTATATGCATGTTATCTCTCGTTTTAAAGAGCTGAACCATAACTTTTGTTGTGATGACGCGCGTGTCCTCACTACGACACGCCCATTACGGCATTCTTTCGGCTTCTTGTTCACATAGAGGGTTATCCGTGTATCTGACTAGGTCCTCTTTCCGGCAACGATCCCAGAAGATTAACGGGACAAGTTTGTGTTCACAAAGACGCTTGTCTGGCAATTTTACGGGTATTTTCTGTGACCAAAGGTCTGTGTGAATGGGGTTTAATGTGTTGCTTTTCAATATCAAAATATAGCTACCCATTTAGTTGCATACCTTTCAGCTGTGTGCACACGTACCGATAAAAGTTGTTTACATTTGAATTTATGTCGCTCTACATACGTCATCTTCTATAACTGAAACGATTGGCTATGAGCTACATACAGACGCATTTGATAGACATTCGTAGCGCCCAATCAACAGCTCTGGGAATTCGTAAACCATGCCCGGGGAAGCTTCAATAAAATATGAAACCCTGCCCTCTTGGGTATAGCAGAAGATTTTTTTTTCCGGGTGGATCATCAAGACTATTGGTCATTCCAGTTGTCAATCATTCTGATGATATGTTTACGTAAGGCCGTCGTACATGCTCATCCCTAGGTTCACTTACTGCGCATGCACACTTTGAGGTGTATATGTGTGGGGGGCTACGGTTTCAATTAAGCCATTCATTGAAGCTCGCGTTCTCACTGTAGTTTTTCAAAATGTCTGAGAGTCGCAAAAGAAAAAGTGTTTACGAATTGTATGACAAGAAGAGACTTTCTGAAGAAAGAAACAAAACCAGAAACAAGACAGGTTGGGTTTCATCTCTATTTTGTATCTTAATAGATGTGGTCACTTTAATTTGTTGTAAAGATTCTTCCAAAAATCAGGAAAAATAACTTAAATTAAATATATGAAGCATTAGAAGTGATATTTTCATTTACTTGAAATGAATATGTGGTTAAAATTCACTGGGGTTTTATCTCTTGAGCCTGTATATGCATACAGATGTTATCTGATTTATTTGCTTAAGCTTTTCTCTATTTTGTGTTGTTTTGTGCTGAGATTTAAATTAATGAGCATAATCTGAAGAAAACCGCAGGACATTGACACACCTGTTATAACTTAAATCCCAGCTGGGTTTTTTAGCTTTTCATTTCTTTAAAGATTTTCTAAATTAGAAAATTAAAAGTTGCTATGGATTCACATAAAACTCCAAAGTTGTACGTTCGGCAACAAGGCTCATTATCGATAGCACAATGGTGCGTTTACAAAATCCCCCGACGAGAATCTGAAAAGCTTATTTGGATTTAAATGAGCTTACACTTACGAAGAAATATGATGTTTCCTAATTAGTGCGAAAGCAAATGCTCTTTCCTCTTAAGAGAAACGCTAAGATGATTTTTATTGACCAAACTTTGATCCCTGAGATTAAAGAGGAAGCAGGGCTGCTGGTAGGACGATGATTTCTTAAGGGTCACAGAGCTTACAAACCGTTAGTATGAAAGAAATCGTGCACTTTGAGACTTCTTGCTGGATACATGAGCTCTTTTATTCAGAGATCTTAAGCATTGTCCTGCATGCTAGTAAGATTTTTTTATTAGCACTTTTGGAGGAGGAAGGTGACAATGTACGAAATGACTTTTTCATTGTACACCGCTGTGCCATTCAATCTGATGCAATAGATCATTTTTAATGCTAAACTGGTGCTAGAAATGTTTTCTCATTGAATAGAAAGAGTAAGCCTGTTATGACTGTTAATACGTAACTTTTAAAAACACAAAACATATTTTTTGTAGTTTAAATAGATGCTGAAGTGTAGACATATTTGCAACATTTAATCCTAGCATTATTACATTTGCACAGCTACAACACGTAAAACATTTATAAATCTTTCATACCATAAAGTTTGCTGTATAATTTCCCTTTAACCATTTCATCAATAATACCCTTACCCGCCAATTGACATTGGAGTAAAAAAAGCGAAAAGTTTCGTTTCATGTGCTCACACGAAACCTTCATGTGCAGATTTTTTTTTTTAAGTTTAGTTTTGTGTGCGCACGTGAAACTTTCGCGTGTGCACATGAACTTTCACTTTCACATGTGCACACGATAGTTTTAGGTACGCTCGTGATAGTTTTATGTGCGCATGCGATAGTTTCACGTGCGCACGCGATAGTCTCACATGTGCACGCGAAACTAAACTTTATTTTTTCTCCATGTTCACTGAAAAAAATATTCATTGAATTTAATAAATTTTTTTAAGGTAAGTGGTTGCAATCAATTTATTTAAGCTACATTAAAACAAAAAGTTTTATATTTTATTTTACTTTACTAATCTGTTTTGTTTAAATGTAGCTTAAATAAATTGATTGCAACCACTTACCTTAAAAAAATTTATTAAATTCAATGAATAATTTTTTTCAGTGTTCCCTGGGGGGCTCCGTACTATTTTCTACCAAAAAATTTAAAAATATATAATGTATTATTTTTATATTATGCAACGTAATAGACAGAAGTGTGTAGGACATTTTTTGTAACATAGTAACAATATAGCATTTTAAGCCGCTAATACAGTCCTACCCAAAACAGTTTATTAAAAACATGCACTGTTAGAAATAAAAACAGTACATTTCAAATTTTAAACGTACATCGAATGAAAGACGGCATGTATGACATTAGAATAGTGTCTAGTTAACATCTTAGTAGTGTGAATCTTTTCAACAGGTTTGAACAAGTACTGTATTTATTTATTATTTTTTATTCTTAACTGTCCACGCAATACATAATATATAGTAAATAATTGGTTGAATATAGTTCTGAACATGGCCTTTTTTAAATAGATGTGTTTGTATTGCTTATGGGCTTGTATGTAATTGCATAGGCCTGGCATAGAAAACACAAACACACACATAAAATGTATAGCTTAAAAGTCACTACGGATAAAAGCATCTCCCAAATGCATAAATGTTAATGTAATTGCCTGGTGCATTTCAGAGCATTTTGCTTTTGTTCGCGTACATCTGTTTATGATTGTTTACTTCTACACATGCAGCTGTTTTGCAACAGGGCAATCGTAAATTCTTTAATGTCAACGTAAAACCCATTTTACTCATGCAAACACGTAATTCATTCACAAGATTGTTGGGGGGGGGGGGTAATTGATTGAAACATGAAAAGTGCATACTTAAATTCCTTGTGATGTTGATCATTAGTACAGTAAGTCGTTTTGGATAAAAACATCTGCAAAATGGCTACAATAAATGGCGAATGTAAAATGAAGACAGATAAATGGAGGGGATTTGTGATACTATTATTTTTTACTATAAAATGTATTGTTTACTTAAAATTGTGGACCAATTAATTGAAAATTAAAAAATCATCCTCTGAATGTAAATCCAACTCGAGACTGAACTTAGATTTAATTTCCAAGCGTACCTTTCTGTCAATTTACATTTGAAGCATTTTTTTTACCTCTCGAACTGACGGTGTTTTCCTGATAGAATTGCTCTTGTGTCATTCTCGCACTTGATTATAAAACTTTTGAGGCGTACACACAGTTTTCCTCATATCTGAAGAGAGTTGTTATTCCAGAATGTTCTGTGTGAAGTGCGGCGCTACTTGAGACCAGAAGAGCGTTTCAGAGCTATTGACAATGAGAGACATTTTGTCCCCGAGTGCTCGGCCTCTTCAGTCCCACCCTAAACGCCACAGAGAATCGATTCAATACTACTGTGGAGCTCTTTGGTTTTTAGTGGACTTGTCTGAAGATTTCTTGTTCATTTAGTGCTGTAAGAAACGAGACTGATCTCAGACGTACCTTGCAGGCAGGTTGCATAATCTGTACTGATTTTGAACTAAAATGGATGTCATTAAGTGTATGGTGTTTTTTTTAGAATGATAATGAAATTCATCACAATCGATCCTCGTCTATACTGACATTTCAAAAAAGATGTCCATACACACTCACGTCCTGGTCATTGTCATCTTTCATTAATGTAATTGTCATATGATAGGGGCTTGACGAATCAGGAAGGGATACATAATTATCCAGAACACCCAATAAGGGAGCCAATTTGGGCACTCACGCCTTTGTTAAAGTGCACCTATTTCATTGCTTAACAACTTTATTTGGTGTATTTGGTATAATAAGAAGGGAACGAGACGCTGTGTCTCCTTTGCCATACTTCCTGCGTCCCTGTAACGCCGTCTTTGACAATATTTCAGATAGCGATATACTTCCTGGCTCCCGCGTCACCCTGTCTTTGTCGTTAAGCCTCACCATTGCTTGAATTTGATATACACATTCAGACACACTTACCCCTGGAGGCGTCCCCAAAGTGTCACCGCAGTGACGCAGCGCAAGTTCCCTCGAAAGGGAACTATAACAATGTATCTTAAAAGGTAACATGATGTAACCTTGCTCTCACTTAAAATGTGTCCCCACATTTAGTCCTTGAATTTGAGGATATTGGACCTGGAAAGTCCTTGAAAGGTCCTTAAATTTGAAGTTAACTAAGGTGTGGGAACCCTGTATAATACAATGCGTGGTTTATGGTTAAAACATACACATTATTTTACACATTTTTGTAGCTCCAGATTTCACTCTCTTCCTGAATACACAGATTAATCTGTATGTTGTGATTGGTTTGAATACCTCTGACATCAGACGGAAATGTGACGCTCCTTACCATGTTTGAAAGATTCACTCACAATGCAATGCTAACAGGAGTTAACTTACAGGCTGTGAGTCTGAAGCGGGAGGAATTATGATAATGTCGCTCTTGTCTACCTCATCAATCCCAGGAAGTAAACTGTTGCCTACAATCCATGTGTTTGTTGTAGTCCAAGAAAAGAGATTTAAATTGGAGACGATAACTCGCGTCATTGTTTACTTTGGGGTTTGTACGTTTTGCATATCGTTAACACGTATTAATACACACTTACACACCAAAGGAAATCTAAAAACGTGAATCGAACAATAGGTGCTCTTTATCATAAGACTTTGGTTAGGTCCGTCTACACTGCATCACAACCCCAGAGTTTTCAAACTGAAACAGGATTTGCAGCATTTACAAAATTCTTTATTTACAAATGTCAAGAACTCTAGGGTACTCTAAATGACAGGCGTAACTGTAGCAAAAGTAATGCATTCAAAAATGTAAACGCATTCTTTTAAACTTAGCCTCACAAGTGATCATCCCAATGCCCTTTTCTCTTTTTGAAGATCAGAGCTGTTAATGTGTAACTTTAGAGCAGGGGTTCTCAAACTTTTTGGCTTGCATCACTTCACGCCTTCACTTTACGCCTCCTTAGTGTATTTTCTAAAATGGCATAAAAGTGGGACTCCCTGGCACCATCTTGCGTCCCCCAAGGTGGGCCGCCCCCCATTTTTAAGAAGCACTGCTCTACAGGTATGATGACCATATTCAGAATTTTTCCGCCTACAGGAATACACCAAAAAAGGGTGTGACCTGTTGCACTTCCACAAAGAAGACAAAGAGATTCATTACATTTTTCAAGATGCAGTTATTTCATCCTGGAGTCAAATCCCATTACGTATTTCTGAAGGATGGACCTTATAGAACAAGGAAGACATCAGCCCGTTTTTAGGACAGTGAAGACAGCGGTTAAATTGTGTGAAAAATACGTTATATTGCGCATGGTAAACACAATCGAAGCTTTGAAATCACAGGAAAAAATGGCACCTTTAATAAACCTTTGACTGAAAGGTTCTTTGTGGAACTAAAATAGTTCTTGGGAGGAACCTTTTAAGCCTCCTTTATTTAGCACAATTGTGTCTCGTAGTGTGGCTGATTAAAATACACTTGCCAATGGAGCAATGAAAAACGTGTAATTTCCTCTTTACCTTGAGAGACTGCATGTGGGTCCCCTTTCCGAAGTGCCTTTCAAGGGTGCAAAACGCCATTTGGAATAAAATATAGTCTTCATTGCATGTAGAAGACATCTAATTTAAGATGTTAAGTTTTTAATGTATGTGCATGGTTGTGTAATGTATGTTTTAGGTCTTGTGGAAACAGAAATTACTCAGAATCATTGACATCATATAGTTTACTTGCTACAAAGGGCGTCAAAACAAACCGGATTACTTTTCTAAAATTGGATCCCACAGTGATCGGATCGCTTTCAAAATCGCCTATTATACCAACCCCACACCTCAATAAACATTTATTCTAGTTGGACAGTTAACAACAGATCTGAGGTTTTACGCCGGGGTGGATCGGATTAAATCTCTCCATTCTGAGACAGAGTTTTGTGTGCAGTATGCATTAGAGGTCTGGCCGTGTCCAAAGAAATGTACACGACCCGAAATGACACCAACGTGTATGCAGCCTGACAGAAAAAACCCAGTGGCCTCGCAACCAGTTTGGCGTGCTGGAGAAGGATCGTGGAGATATTTTAATCGTTCACAATAAAATGTCGTCATTTCGCACACCCCTATTTTAAATTACTTGAGACTCAATGCCACTAATATTATACCTGACCTGTGTCTGAGGCACATGTGAAACTTTTAGACCCGAACCCACTCGGGTCTCTGGTCGGACCTCAGGTTTTCGGATCTAATTGGACCCGTGAAGACCTCTAGTATTCATCAGACATTGAATTGACATTGTATGCGGTCAGACGATGTGGTGACCGTGTGTGTTTATAGTGTGAATAATATTTGTTGCTCAGACATACACAAAACATCCATGCTTTATTCTCAGAATCACTGCCAAACCCATCTCCATATGATGTGTATGTTCATAGACCCCTATATAAGAAAGTTTTTCATCTTTGGTTTCACCTTCCCACCCCTGCAGTGATTTCAAGATTCAGAACATAAAAATTCAGCGCACAGGGCGTGAAGTGATAGAAATTCAGCACCACACAGACAATGGAATAATAACATTAATGAAAATTTTACATTGACTAAAAGTCAGAGTTCCTCCTTCATTAATTTTAAAGTCTCTCTCTCTCTCTCCCAAGCTTGGAAATGCGTTCGGACAGCCAGCTCTCGCTGCGGCCTCGCCGAAGACTCTCCGAGCCCACCGACGCGTTCCACGTGCCGCTTATCACTTCTAAATGTGACGCCAGCTTCCGACCTTTCGACCCCGGACGAGTTCACTTCTTGGTCTCCCACTCCACTGAAATCATGTATATATATCCCTCATTTAATTCCATATTTCATCCTCTCAAACATACAGTGGGCGTTATATCGCAGTCGTTCTGCGCTGTGTTTATACACACAACTCACATGGGGCTATTTAAGAGAGTTTAGCACTAAATAGCGCTCATTTCCTCTGTAATGGATGCTGCAAAGTTACGGCTTTCATGAGGAAAAAGCATCATTATGTGAGAGATTTGCTGTGTGGGATGCATCTTCCGAATCTAAGAGTGTTGCGCATGTACGCAGGTGAGCAGGTTAATGCGACGGACGCTCTGTGCATCGCATGCACTCGTTTGAAAGTAACGACTCATGTTTGTGATCATGTCGTTCAAGAAAATTAATATCAAAGCGTTCATCAAGGTTTACCCTACAAAATGTAATCCTGATGAGTGGTTCTTTAGTCATAAACCTGGCATATTTTCTTGAGAAGCAGATATTAACATATTTTATACAGTACAAAGGTGATTTTAGGCAAATAGGTAAAAATATTATTCATTTAAGATAAATCATCTTATAAATGTTATGTTTCATTAAAACAAGGCAAAAAGCAACAACAACAACAACAATAATAATTATACTACTACTACTAATAATAATAATAATAAAATCAATATTATCATTATTAGTAGTATTATTGTTGTTGTTATTATTATAATACTTATTATTATTATTATTATTATTATATGTATTTATTATTATTATTATTATTATTATTATTATTAATTCAATTCATATAGCGTTTTCACAATTGTTAATTGTTTTAAAGCAGCTTTACATTAATAGATGTAGGAAAAGCATAGAAAAGCGAGCGTAGTAATAATGTAACATATACAAGTAAAGTATTAAGTTAAGCCAAAGGTGGTGGACTCTCCAGGGGATGAAAAATCCTCCTAGGAGAAAAACCCTCCTGGCTAGTCCAGGGGGAAAACTCCTAGGAGGAGAAAAACTCCTCAGAGAGATACATATATAAATACTATCGGGGTATGAGAACGGGTAAGCGAATTAAACTGGTTCCGCTGGTGGTCACTGGTCAGGCATCGGCTGGGCATCTCGTTGAAGGACGGTCAGTAGATCAGTGGTGATATTATTATTATTATTATTATTATTATTATTACTATTACTATTATTATTATTATTTAGAAAAGACAGAAATAATGGCTGCATTCTTGTTAAACCTTTGGTGATGTTTTTTACTAGACCTTTTCTAGTGGTCCAGATCTAAATTTTATGCATCTTTGCTTTTTTGCAAGTGATAGTTTTGGACCCTAAACATAACAAATCGAAACGTGTGTGGATGTTTTCTCAGTGTATAACAGTAGTCCTGCAAGGTCTGTTTCTGTGTTGTTTCAGGTCTAGCGAAAGGTGAGAATTACATTTGAAAATGCATTTGGTTTAGCCTTGAATAAACTCATCTGGCTGCAATGGATTTTAAGCCGTATAGTGTGAGAGCTTACTGCATGTCCTCGTCTCTTTCCCAGAGGACACTGGGTAATCGACACCGCTGTCTGTCTGACATGGCCGGGGGGTGGAGGGATACAGAGCAGAAGAATGCTGAAAGTTAAAGCATCGCTATTAGACTCCCAGTGCGATGTTTAATCTGTATATCTACATCCCTGAAATCCACTGAGCGCACAGTAGATAAAATACCACAGTGGTGAAATAGTTAGTTGTCATGTCAAGGACTTTTCTTTGTTTTTTCTTATTTTGTGCTTTATCGGAGCATCAATGAGACGAAACACTGATCAGGCCTCATTTACCAAATGTAGTTTCATTTAACAAAAACCCAAATGCTGGGATCAAATTATTATTTTTTTGACAATCAGGTCTAGTAATGTATATACTGTATGGCTCAGCGGTAAAACATTGCATTAACAGCACAAAAGGTCATGGGTTTGAACCATAGACTGTAAAAAATATGCACGTAATGACTGTGACGTCACCCATAGGTTCCTGAAGATCGTTTCTGAAGCCAATAGTAGGCGGTGCAATCACCGCGCATCACTCGCGGATATCCGAAAATGGGTAAAGAGGCGTGAGTTATGCTGACGTGGCTGATGCTGAAACCATGCCCACCTAGCTCGACTCTATTGACAGCAGTGGCTGTTCAACTGTCACTCAAGTGGCCACGCCCTTAATTATGCAGGACTTTAGTTGAAGACTAGAAAAATGTTGCCTGGTCTGATGAGTTTTGATTTCTGTTAAGACATTCAGATGGTAGAGTCAGAATTTGGCGTAAACAGAATGAGAACATGGATCCATCATGCCTTGTTACCACTGTGCAGGCTAGTGGTGGTGGTGTAAGGGTGTGGAGGATGTTTTCTTGGCACACTTTAGGCCCCTTAGTGTCAATTGGGCATCATTTAAATGCCACGGCCTACCTGAGCATTGTTTCTGACCATGTCCATTTCTTTATGACCACCATGTACTCATCCTCTGATGGCTACTTCCAGCAGGATAATGCACCATGTCACAAAGCTGGAATCATTTCAAATTGGTTTCTTGAACATGACAATGAGTTCACTATACTAAAATGGCCCCCACAGTCACCAGATCTCAACCCAATAGAGCATCTTTGGGATGTGGGGGAACGGGAGCTTTGTGCCCTGGATGTGCATCCCACAAATCTCCATCAACTCCAAGATGCTGTCTTATCAATATGGGCCAACATTTCTAAAGAATGCTTTCAGCACCTTGTTGAATCAATGCAATGTAGAATTAAGGGAGTTCTGAAGGCGAAAGGGGGTCAAAAACAGTATTAGTATGGTGTTCCTAATAATCCTTTAGGTCAGTTTAAGTTGCTTTTGATGAAAGTGTCTGGCAAAATGTGTAAATGTAAATAAATATTTTGCTCTTGTTGTCTGGGAAAAAGACATAAATAGCCCTGAAACTTATTTTATTTGCATAATATTTGGTTTTGAAAAAGTTATCCTTTTTAATAGCAAGAATCTAAAAAACTAAATGTGGTGAGGTTTAAGAAAAAAGCTACACTGCAAGAAAAATGACTTTTTAGTATTTCTGTCTTGTTTTCAGTACAAATATCACAAAATTCTTAAATTAAGATGCATTTTCTTGATGAGCAAAATAACCTAAGAAAATAAGTCTTGTTTTTAAATTAAAAATAAATATCAAATTTAAGTGATTTTGTGCATATAAAAAGCAAAAACATCTGCCAATGGGGTAAGCAAAAAAATCTTGAACATTTCTCTTAAACACTAAATTCAAGAAAAATTTGCTTACCCCATTAGCATTTTTTTTTTTTTTTTTTGCTTGTTTTATGCACAAAATCACTTAAATTTTATATTTTTGGTGTAAAAACTAGACTTATTTTCTTGGGTCATTTTGCTCATCAAGAAAAAGCATCTTAATTTAAGAATTTTTTATATATTTTTACTGAAAACAAGACAAAAATACTAAGACTTTTTTTCTTGAAAATTATTTTTTGCAGTGGGCAGATTTTTTTTTTACTTAAATTGTATATTTCCTAGACTTGATTTAATTAAATTTTTTTATTCGTACCTGAAACATGACAAAAATGCTAAGCAAGAAAAAAATTTGCACTGTTTACAGAAAAAGAAATATACATTTATTCTAGACAACTGTATTATCGATTAAAGGGTGTCCAGATATTTTTTTGTAAAATTATAGAAATTATGTGTTTAAAACGTTTTTTTAATCAAATCTGTATGCACTTTTTTCAACTACCAAAAATGTCAAACCACTTTTTTGAGCCAAAATGTTTGTTTAATTCAGAACCTTGATCATTACATTCCTTATGAATTATGTGATTCTCTTTATTGTTTTTGTCACTCTTCTTCCTCTGTCAGAAGCGATGTTAAGCTCTCTTCGTCCGTGTTTTAAAGCAGCTTATCTGCTCCGCCATAGTGCTGATTTCCTTGTAGGCCCTTAGAAGTGATCACCTTCCCTTAATGCCCCCAGGATTAAACAGGCCAGAGCCGTCCCCTCGCTGCATCGCGCCCCTACCTTTGTACTCAATAAAAGACTAACTAGAAAAGAATGAGGAGATGGAAGGATCAATCTACTGGAAGCCTCCCCACAGTTTTCTCATCACTTCTCGTGTCGCGTGTCATCTCTGTGTGTAACGGGGAAAGAGCACAAACTCAGTATGTGGGCTGATGTTGTTTCTCTTTCTGGTTCGGACTGAGAAAATAAAAGGCAAGTTACAGGTGAAAGAACGATGATGGTCATAAGTGAGGGAGATGAATTATATCTTATATCACGTTTGGGTAAGCAGAGGGGGCGAGCGTTACGTACTGTATGGAACAATATGTGTTTATTTGCGGGATGTAAAGAGAATTAACTCATCAGATGCAGTGAATGTTGGGATTGGTTCAGGCTTCATTGTGGGCCGCAGAGTCTAGAATTTCAACATTAGAAGAGAAACATGCAATTATACAGACATCAAAAACCTGAAGTCCTGCTGAACATATATATGAACATATATATTGCTGTAGGTTCTTGCATTGATCAGGTGATAACAGATTTCAGCCTGTACTCAAGGGGGCGATAAAGTTACCTTCAGGTGTCTGTGTCAGTAAAAAAGTTTTTCACCGAAAAATAATAATTAAGAAATCATTTACTCATCTTAATGCCATCCTACTGTAGGTGTACATGACTCAAGACTTGCGAGAACCAATGATCGCCTTACATATGGCATGCACCATTTTTGATCTATGGCTGTGTCTAAAGGCTTATGACGCTTTCACACCGGACATGGTGTGCGCTGCGCTATGAAAACCATTCATTTCAATGGCTTGCGCCGCATGAGGATTGTATGTTGTGTCGACCAAAGCGTGAGCGCAGTTTGTGCATCAAAGTTCAAAATAGTTTAACTTTTGTGCTGCACTCTGTGACGATTACCCACGTGGCCAATAGAAACGGGGCATCCAAACAAACTGTGTGTGTCAGAATTCCTGGAGTTGTACTGTATAATACAAGTTTACGCTCCTAAAGAGACGTCGGAAGAAAAGATGTGTCATGGAATCACATATCAATTCAAGTTGGCATGTCAGGTGTGTTTTAAGTCAGATAGCTTGTTGTAGGTTGGCAGCTTAAGTTACGTAAAATGGCAACACACTGCCAAAAAAAATTTCAAGAAAAAAAATTCTTAGTATTTTTGTCTTGTTTTCAGTAAAAATATTTCAAAATTCTTAAATTAAGATGCTTTTTCTGAGCAAAATGACCCAAGAAAATAAATCTAGTTTTTAGACCAAAAATATACAATTTTTATAAAATTTTTTAAACCAATGTCACCTTACAGGCCCTGTAATTTTGTGCATAAAACAAGCAAAAAAACTGCCAATGGGATAAGGAAAAAATCTTGAACATTTTTCTTAAGCACTAAATTCAAGAAAATTTCAAGAAAAATTTGCTTACCCCATTGGCAGATTTTTTTGCTTGTTTTACACACAAAATTACAGAGCCCCTAAGGTGACATTGGAGTAAAAAAAAATTTAAACTATCGCGTGCGCACGGTGAAAGCAAAAGTTTCGCATGCACACGTGAAACTACTACGTTTAGTTTCGCATGCTCGCGTGAAACTTTCTCCCGCACACGAAAGTTTTTTATTCTTAGTGGAGTTTACCGGAAGTTATGTGTTTTCACCGAAAGGCGCTCGTTTATGTTGTTACTGCTGAAACCGTCTATAGGCTACAGATAATATAATGTCATTCTATAATTTTTTGGGGCATTTTGCCTTTTTTTTTGATATTTACAGACACGACAGGAAATAGGGTGGAAAAAAGGGATATGGGATCAGCAAATGAACTCAGATCCCTGGAAGTGCCATCGACTCCGACGTCAATCTTTATTTTCATGTAATGACTATTTGTTTTACTTTTGCCCGCCACTGGGCTTTGACACTTAGAGTTCAGATTGGCCTGCGTTGAGAAAGTCTCCTGTACGTCTCACCTGTCCGTGTGTATATTTGTTTGGTTTCAGATCTCTGTGCTGAATCTGCTGAAGGGCACATCAGTGTCTGATCTCTAAAGCCACCTCAGCAGTATTGTATTTGAATCAATGATTCGAGTTTTGTGCTGACGTGCAGTCACTCTGTTCAACTTTCACTTTAAGATATAAAGACATTTCAAGAGGGATCCAGAGAATCACTGGTGAAGTTAAAATACTGAATTTACACGTACAATTGAGCAGAGTTGTGTTTTGGGGAGGATTCAATGGGCAACCTTTCCGTCTCTCTCGTGAATCCAACACAGAATTCATCGGCTGTCCACTTGTGACAGGCTCCATAAGGAAGTCAATCCCATAAACCCCACCCCAATTTTACAACATAACTAAATATGTTTACAGCCTGATACAAAAAGTGTTTTGGTCTATATAGCTATAACTGTAAAAGGTTGATTTTTTTTTGTAACTCATCCGTTTAAATTATATTAAGCCTTACATTTCTGCATAATTAAGGGTGTGGTCACTAGATTGACAGGTGAATTGCCGCTGCTGTCACTACCGTCGAGCTAGGTGGCCGTGGTTTGAGCAACCAGGCACCTCAGCTCAACCATATTCTGATTCTTTGCTCATTTTCGGTTATCTGGGAGTGACGTCCTGCCAAGATGGCGACGTCGGCACTGCCCACTTTAGGCTTCAAAAATGCTCCTATGGGTGACATCACAGACACATTTTTTATACAGGCTGGGAGGCATCTGTCTAACTTTTGACAAATGTCAAAACTTTTTTGAAAGAAACCCCTTTGTCAGGTCATCCATTTTTTTGACTACTTCTATATTTGGTTTCTGAATGAATGTGTGACACGCAGTAATAAAAGTTATCTACTGTAGGTTCACTTGAAAGAAGCATTTGTTCAACTTTGCAAACATGTCAAGTCATTCATTCTTCTTTTCCACACAAGCTGGCAATCGTCATGTTTTAACATATCATTCCTCTTCATTAAGTTTATTTAAAACCTTCGCTTTGACAGGTTAACATAGTTTCTGTATTCGATGCGTACATTCTCACGCGCATTCCTCTTAATGGATTTTATTAACTTTCTATATTCCAGTCCTTGACCAGAATCATTTCTTCAATAGTTCTCATTGGTACCTGTAAAGGAACAGACCTTGAGTTTGTCAGAATCTGTCTGGTTGGACGTTGTATTAATTAAATACCCCAATGGGAATTGACTCTGATTTTGGTTCTGGAAATGTTGAATCGCTATTGAATTGCATTTTAATTAAATTAAAATTTTTCTATGCAATGCACGGCACACAAGGACAATCATTTCTATCTGACGCACGCACGCTTTTTTGCATGTGCACGTGTGCATTTGGTGGACATCGTAATGCGATTTTCATTAACACTAGGGTGAATCGAAATACTCATCTGTGATTTTTATGAAATATACTTGTCCTTGGACCTTTCTTTTCATAAGTCCTCTACAAATGTGTGTGTGTGTGTGTTTGCGGTGCTTTCATGTACTCCTGTATGTTCTTATACACTGGCATGTTGATGTGCAGGGCCCTGTCATGGCCGACTGATCCTCGCCAAGACTTTAAAGCCCACCGACAACACATTCATAAACAGTTTTGACAAGCTTGAGAGATTTTGTCATAATACAGGGGGGGAAAGAGAGCTGTCCAAAACAAAGACAGAAATTTCTGTGACAGTTACAGATTCGCTGAATATGTATTATTCTGCAGAAAGAAAATGCAGGATACTGTCGATTGCAAATATATTTTAAAATTCTTTGTTTTCGAGCCCAGATTTAATATCAACATTGCAAAAATGACTTTCTTACTTAGTATTTTTGTCTTGTTTTCGGTAAAAATATTTAAAAACACTAAAATCAAGATGTACAGCATTTTCTTTATGAGCAAAATGACATAAGAACATTTTTAGTTTTTAGACAAAAATATACTTTATTTGTACTTAAAACAAGCAAAAAATCTGCCAATGGGGTGAGAATATTTTTTCGAATTAAATGTAAGAAAAAAGTAAACTTATTTACAGATTCTTTTCATATCCCATTGGTAGATATTTTTGCTTGTTTTAAGCACAAATTGATTTAAATTGTATATTTTTGTCTAAAAACTATTTTTTTTCTTAGGTCATTTTGCTCATAAAATTTTTCAAATATTTCTACTGAAAACAAGAGAAAAATACTACATTGCAAAAAATGATGTTAAAGTCAAAATTTTTTTAGTATTTTTGTCTTGTTTTAAGTAAAAATATCTAAAAATTCTTAAATAAAGATTCTTTATCTTGATGAGCCAAACGACTCAAGAAAAAAAGTCTAGTTTTTAGACCAAAAATATCTATAATAAAATATATATAAAAAATATATAATAAGCAAATATATAATATTGGGTAAGCATTTTTTTCTTGAATTAAGTGTTTAAGAAACAAGTTTAAGATTATGTTTGCTTAGCAGATTTCTGTGCTTGTTTAATCCACACATTCACCTAAATTTGATATTTTTTGTCTTAAAACTAGACTGATTTTTTTAGGTTATTTTGCTCATCAAGAAAATGCATCTTGACTTGAGAATGTTTAGATATTTGTGCTTAAAACAAGACAAAAATACTAGCTACACTGAAAAAAAAATGATTCATTGAATTTAATAAATTTAGGTAAGTGGTTGCAATGAATTTATTTAAGCTACATTTAAACAAAAAAGATTAGTAAAGTAAAATAAAATATAAAACTTTGGTTTAAATGTAGCTTAAATAAATTGATTGCAACCACTTACCTTAAAAAAAAAATTATTAAATTCAATTAATCATTTTTTTTCAGTGTAAGAAAGTCAATTTTTGCAGTGAAGTAGTGACCCAGCCCAATAAAAGAATTGTTTATCATACTAAATGAATAGAAAATCATTAAAGTCAAATGACTGTATATCAAATCATTTGCTCTACAGTAAAACTGAATAAGAAGAAACAATTGAGGTCTTATTGTGATGTTTATCTCTGTTGTAAGTGAACTTGTATTGAGTGCAGTCTGGGTTATATTTTTGTTTACTGTGTATTCAGGGTTTTTCAGGGTGAGGTCATGTCACAACCTGTTCATGTTGGCATCTCCATGTTTGGCTAACTTGTGCCAAGTGACCGATGAATTTGAGCCAAAGTACCATGAAGCCGGCTTGCTTGGTCCTTCAGCCTTTAACATTGACAGCGGAAGATACGTGAACCTCGAATGATTTTAGCTGCATTGTACTATTTGCATTAAACATAATTTTTTATATCTTAAAGAGCGCCTATTATCCGATTCATGATTTTAAATTTCCTTTGTTGTGTAAGTGTGTATTAGTACATGTTAACGATATGCAAAGTAAAGATGGTGCGAGTTATCGTCTCCAACTTAAATGTATGTTCTTGGACTACAACAAACTCACGAATTGTAGGCAACAATTTACTTCCTAGTCCTGTTGACGTGGACACAACAGTCATTATCATAACTCCTCCCTCTTCTGACTCACAGCCTGTAAGTAGTCTATGTTTTCATATTTAAAGAATTTACTACTGACTAAACCATGACTTAAACAAGTTTTGTTGTTTGTGGTTTCTACGATCACAAATGCAGACATGGTTTTAATGTTTTAGAATACTTACCCTACCAATCTACCTCCTGCTTAAGCCGCGCTGGTAAAGTTGATCGATCAGCTTGGTCATCTGCATTTCTGGATCAGATTTGGCTCATATTGATAGGTAGTAAAGACGAAATTAACTCCTGTTAGCATTACATTGGGAGTAATCTTCCAAATGGGGTAAGGAGCGTCACATTTCTGGCTGATGTCAGAGGTACTCAGGCCAATCACAACTAGGGCTGTCACAATTATGAAATTTAATTGGTTAACGGTTAATTGTTTAATAAATTGTGGCGATTATGACGATTAATTGTCTGTTTTATTGCTTTGACATTTAATTCTCATACATTTTTTGTTTGTTTATGAAATTATTTTCACAGATTGTTTTGATTATTTAAATTAAACCTTTTGCAAGGTTCACCTGGAAGTAAATATTAATACACATAACACATATTTTACAGTAATTTGATACGGTCTGCTTATACAGGCGCTGCAGCTCCCCTTGTGTTTTTAAGAGAGATGTGCAATCATTGCGGTGATCTGAAATCATCTCGATGAGGTCAAACAATCGCGATGAGACGAATATTTAATCATTGTGAAAGCCCTTATCACAACGTACAGATTAGCTGGCCAATCGGAGGGCACTGCGCTTTTCAGAACGATGAGCTTTGTACAAAATCAGTGCGTTTCAGGGAGGCGGGGCATAGAGGAGCAACAATAATGAACGGTATGTGAATAATAATGTGCTTTTTGAACCACAAACCATGCGAACAAAATAATGTTGTTAATAATGTAGTAAGAGCTCTTTAATACCAACTAGATAAAAAAACAATCTGTCAGTTTCCTGGGTGAATAACATAAAGGATCGTTTCAGCTGTAATGACTCTCTTTAAATACGACCTCTTAAAATATAAGATACAGCGATTAACATTTACTTCAAGCAGCGTTTGATTGAGAGATTTCCTGTCTTCGTCCGGTCTATTGAAATAAAGTCTGAAGTGAAATGACTACAACAGACAGCTTTCAGGGCCAAATGAGTTCCCAGTGTTATTATTTTTATCTCCAGCCGTTTCTTTTGAAGTTTGATTCAGAAGTGGCACAGTCAGAAAGCATTCGTCCAGCGTGAACAGATGAAAGTTTACTAAGGGGGGATAAAGAAATGATTCCTTGCTTAGAAATGTTCATCTTAGTGTTATGTATATGTATATGTGTGCGTGCAGTCAGTGTAACCAAACGCAGAAATTAAAAGCCTTATGTACTTGACTCCTTTATCGACACGACTTTCGGACACATTTTGATATCAGCCTTTATCATTATAATGTAAATGTGTGCCTGAACATGAATAAGGCATTATTTTATACCCAATTGGCATTAAAGTGCCTTTTCTTCCCCATCGTCTTTATTTCAGAAACCGAGGCCCCATTGTGTAGTAGCCGGCGCGCCTAGCTCTAATGTAGAGACTATTCTATATCTGGGGATAAAGCTGTCTGTTCAGGTGATTGACACAAGCCCACATTAAGAGGTGGTTTTGAAAATTAGTCCGTGGAGACCCGGCGGAGGTGCGCGGAAGAAGGAGAGCCGTCTCCGAGAGGAGCCGTGCCTTTTTAACCTCTCTCATTGGTATTCCGGTGCGTGCGCGCCGCTCCGCTCTCTAAATGGCTGAGGCGCGCAGCTCCGAGCCCCTCGACACGCGCACGCTCAGACGGACCCCGTGGAGAGCCGCCGAACAATATGCAGCCCAGAATACAGAAATCAAAATGGGGCCCAATTAATAATCACATAGTTAGTTCATATTTTATACGCTGCACTTCTCCAGCCCGCACAAAGTTCGACCGAGCAGAAATTCGGGATTTGCTTTTTTCTTCCCCTTTGCTTTCCGCACTGCACACTCCGGTCACACTTACCGTAACATTTTGAACTTTCGTCTGTGTTTTTTCCAGCGGTTCTGCATGGCCGAGTTGCGGCAGCCATAATTATGTGCTTGCCTGGTTACTCTTTGTCTCAAACTGTCTTTATGCTTTTGATTCTGTAAATGAAGCAAAAAAGAATGAGCTATTATTTTTCTAATATTTTAAATTCATGTTTGCAAAATGCATCGGTGCAGAACTGTTTTTGGTTTTAAAATGGCAAAAAAAACACCACGTGCTGCAGTAGATGACATTATTATATGATTCTGAGCATGTGCTTCCCGACCTTGAACCGTCAGTTATGGTCTCCACCATTAAGCTGTTCAAAATGCCCAAACCAGCACTTTTACAACTTCATCTAATTAATCAAAATATAACCGGCTGCTTTATTCATATGCACATAGTTTAATTTATCGATTGCACTGCAAAATTCATTTACCTGCATGCTTATAAAAATGATTTGATCGTATTTGATGGACTACACAGTTAATGTGGACCAAAGAAGTTCAATTTTTCTTTTTGTATCGTCTTTGTGTGTGTGTGTGTGTGTGTGTGTGGCATAGGGTTCGCACGTCAAAGTCAGCGTTCAACACCTTACAGATTTTGACATATTCATTTAAAGTTGCTAATCGCATGTAAATATGCAAGGCAGGTTCCCTTGGGCTCTCTTTGAAATGCAAATATAAAGTGCAAACAAAGGTCTGGACAGACAGAGGTGCAGATAGAGTTAAATCACAGAGGTGTGTTCCCTCCCTCGTCTCATTAGAACAGAAAAGAAGACCTCTCGTTTCTCATTAGACGATTTATTATAATTTGTTTCTAATTTTGTTTGAGAAACAGAAAGAGTCTTCTGTATATGAGACGTCTTTTGAACCTGGTCTATCATCTGGACGGTATAAGGAAGACTAATAAATTATGTTTCTGTGCAGTTTTATTTTGGGGGCTTTGGCTTCACATGTGCTTGTCATAATTGATACATTTGTGTTTACTCTGAATATTGTATATACACGTAAGCATGTCTGTCATTTTGTCAGTCTGTCTGTCTTTCTGTTTGTTTGTCAATCTGCCTGTTTTTGTGACTTTTATTTTGTCAGTCAGTCAGTTTGTCTGTCTGTTGACTGTCTGACTGTTTTTCTGTCTTTCCTTTTGTATAACAGTAAGTTTGTCTGTCAGTCAGTCTGCCTGGTTTTGTCTGTAAGCCTTTTTTTCTGTCTCTGTCTGTCTTTCTATTTTTTGTCTGTCAGTCAGTCTGTTTGTTTCTTGTCTGTCAGTCGGTTTGTTTCTTGTCTGTAGGTCAGTTTGTCTATCTGTCTGTCATTTTGTCAGTAAGTTATGTCTGTCTTTCTGTCTGTCTGTCGGTTTGTGTGTCTGTCTGACTGTTTTTCTGTCTTTCCTTTTGTATAACAGTAAGTTTGTCTGTCAGTCAGTCTGCCTGGTTTTGTCTGTAAGCCTTTTTTTCTGTCTCTGTCTGTCTTTCTATTTTTTGTCTGTCAGTCAGTCTGTTTGTTTCTTGTCTGTCAGTCAGTCTTTCTATTTTTTGTCTGTCAGTCAGTCTGATTGTTTCTTGTCTGTCAGTCAGTCTGTTTGTTTCTTGTCTGTCAGTCAGTCTGTTTGTTTCTTGTCTGTCAGTCAGTCGGTTTGTTTCTTGTCTGTAGGTCAGTTTGTCTATCTGTCTGTCATTTTGTCAGTAAGTTATGTCTGTCTTTCTGTCTGTCTGTTTGTCAGTTTGTTCGTCAATCTGCCTGTTTTTGTTACTTTCATTTTGTCAGTCAGTCAGTTTGTCTGTCTGTCTGACTGTTTTTCTGTCTTTCCTTTTGTATAATAATAAGTTGGTCTGTTAGTCAGTCTGCCTGGTTTTGTCTGTAAGCCTTTATTTCTGTCTCTGTCATCTTTCTTTTTTTGTCTTTCAGTCAGTCTGTTTGTTTGTTTCTTGTCTGTCTGTCATTTTGTCAGTAAGTTATGTCTGTCTGGCTTTCAGTTTGTTCGTCAATCTGCCTGTTTTTGTGACTATCATTTTGTCTGTCAGTCAGTTTGTCTGTCTGTCTGTCTTTTCTTTTGTATGACAGTAAGTCTGTCGGTCAGTCAGTCTGCCTGTTTTTTGTTGGTAAGCCATTTTTTCTGTCTGTGTCTGTCTTTCTATATTTCGTTTTGTCTGTCAATCCGTCTGTCTGTCTGTTTTTATGTCTGTAAGCATGTTTGTCTGTCAGTCTGCCTGTTTTTCTGTCTTTCATTTTGTCCGTCAGTGAGTCTGTCTGTAAGCCTGTTTGTCTGTCAGTTTGTCAGTCAGTCAGTTTGTCTGTCTTTCAGTTTTTTGTCTGTAAGCATGTTTGTCTGTCTGTCAGTCATTCTGTCTGTCAGTCTGCCTGTTTTTCTGTCTTTCATTTTGTTTGTCAGTAAGTCTGCTTGTAAGCCTGTTTGTCTTTCTGTTTTTTAGTCAGTCTACCTGTTTTTCTGTCTTTAATTTTTTTATGACAGTAAGTTTGTCTGTCAGACTGTCTGTCTTTTAGTTTTTCTGTCTGTCAGTTTGCCTTTTTTTCTGTGTTTTATTTTGTCTGTCAGTCTGCCTGCTTTTCTGTCTGTCATTTCGTCTGTCTGCCTGCCTGTCTGTCTGTCAGTCAGTTTGCCTGTTTCTCTGTCTTTCATTTTTTCTGTCAGCCAGTCTGTCTGCATGTCTTTCATTTCATCTCTGAAAGTCTGTCCGTCTGTCTGTCTTTTAGTTTTTCTGTCTGTCAGTCTGCCAGTTTTTCTGTCTTTCATTTTGTCTGTCTATCTGCCTGTTTTTCTGTCTTTTGTTGTGTCTGTCTGTCTGTCTGTCTGTCTGTCTTTCAATTTGTCAGTCAGTCTGCCTTTTTTTCTGTGTTTCATTTTGTCTGTCAGCCAGTCTGTCTGTCTGTCAGCCAGACCGTCTGTCAATCAGCATGTTTTATTCGTTCTATATTTGTTGACGTACATTTGTAAAATAACCTCCTCAAATGTAGCTGGATGTTTCTTAATCTTTAGCATTTTACATTTTTGAGTTGCCACATCAGTCCACCATAGTCATTGAGGAAAGCCACAAGCACGTATAAAGGACACACAGGTTTCTCTCCTTTCTGTATTTGACAAAAGAAAAGCATCATTTAAACCTCACCGCGATCGGATCCAAACCTCTACGCTACAGGCCCTCTTAAAGTGAACATGCGCTCGGCAGTCACCGTCCAGCCAGCGGGCCGCTGAGAGAGAACTCACTTTAACAACATCACGCCTCGCTGTTCCACCGTTTCCAATTTCCAGCAGGCAAATTGGGATTCCTGACTGCACTCACAAGTGTCTGAAGCACCATTTTCTGACGCTATGGAGTGGAAAATATGATCCAATTCCTGTTCAACGCCTTTTCATTAACCGAGTGCCGAATGTCATCCAGAAAAAGTGCGTGCTTGTATGAAAGTAGAGTCATAATTCTATATTATTACCATCCCAATTATACTTTGGAGAATTTTGTTGTACTATTACATTTTTTGGGGGGCTTTTCAGGTTTTCAAGAATGCGATGAAAATGCGCTATTAAGCGCTCCGAGAAGTGGCAGTGCGTTCTTGTTGGCCGCGGGCCTCGTTCATTCAGCCCCTGTGTTTTTTTTATATGAAGAATAGGAGTCAGTATTTAAAGTGAAACCTCTAGAGGAGAGCTTCAGCACACTCCGGGTGTACAGCCACTTAACCAGACTCAGGGATATTAGCCTCGCTCTGACTTATCCGCCAATCCATGTCCTGCTCCCACTGTAGTCCCTATTAAAATTTTACAGGTCAAAAATCCAAACGGCACCAGATGAAATGTTCTTTTTCATTACAAGTGACAAAAAAATGTTCGGGTTGGCCTGTGGCATAATGGCAAGGTAATTAGAAACCCTTGACTTGATACACTGTGACTGTAAATCAATGCTGGACTAATTAATCAATATCTTAATTATTAGACCTTTTAATGAACATTTCTGTCGAATTCCCACAGAACCCCTGGCTGCAGTGGCCCAAAATGTCATCATTAGTTCCATCAGAGATTTCCGTAGCGCTGGGTAAAAGTGCTTTCATTAGAGACCCGCTCTGCACATCTCACTTTATATATTTATATATTTATACGGGGTTCCCACGGTCATGGAAAAACCTGGAGATTATAACACTGTGATCTTTTTCCAGGCATGGAAAATCACAGATATGAATAAAATCTTACAATCCCATGGGAAGTCAGGAAAATTTCTAGAGTGAATGTCTGTCTGTCTTGCAGTGTTTGAATGGGGGGGCTGGGGTGGTCCCGGACTAGAGGTCTTCTCGGGTCCAGAGAACCCTATGTACCCGACCCGAAATGACCCAAATCACTTTATACCCGTACACGACATGTATAAAAAAAAAATTTAAAGAAAGACCTGACCCGAGACAAACCCAAGAAAATAAGACCCGAGTCCGATCCGAACCAGTGCCATTTTTTTTAACCCGACTGGACCCTGCACACAGCAGTCAAACAGAGAGAAACCCGCTGGTCTCGCAAACAATTTGGTGAGCTGCTCCATTTGTTTGAAGACGACACCCAGGTAATCGCTAAAATGTACATTGACTGACATGTCTGTCTCCACCAAAAATTAACCTCTCGCCAGCCACACAATGTCGCAAGCACTCTTGGCAAACAGAAGAGGGGTTTGAATAGGACATTGACGCACACACGTGAGAGAGTTTGGGTTTTCGGGTCCCTTCGGCAAAAACACATTAATTTTAAATTACCCAAGACCCGATGCCGCTAATATTATACCCGACCCGTGTCCGGGGCACACGTGAAACTTTTAGACCCGAACCCGATTGGGTCACGGGTCGGATTTGGGTTTTCGGATCTAAGTGGGCCCGTGAAGATCTCTATCCCGGACCTCCTATAAGCATTAATTGAGCCCCTATAAAGCACAAAAATATACATTAGGTGTGTCCCCTGGTTTTTATCAAATTTAAAATACTACATGAAAATAAATTAAAATTCTTGTGCTGCGCTGCCACAGAGTGATACTGTCCATTATTTGTCCCAATTAATTAATCCAAAAGATTTCTGTCTGAAATAAATGTACACTCACTCTGAAATGCATCTGTTGCTGTTTTCTGGAGAAATTGACAGATTGTTAGATTTTCAATTGGGTAAGGGGCTTTTAAAAAGTTCTTCTCAAACTATAATTTTCAACCCAGTCTCATATAAATGTGTATAAATAGCACGCAGTGTAAAAGTCGTGAAATACATACGCAAAAAAATTCAATTCTACATGCATACGATACGCCGATCCTTTTACATTTTTTCGAACCATTTTTTATTAGGTTTGAGGTTAGATTTGGGATTTGCTTTAGGGTTTCATTTAATATATAGGTTTCTCCATGTTTTTGTCTATTTTTAGTAGTTGGGGTTTGGGTTAGGAAGTCATCTTATGTAATGTAACAAAAAGTTGTTCTAACCCCAAACCCAAGCAACAATGGTAAAAAAAAACAAAAAATTTGGAAACCAATACATAAAATGATACAAAAAGATGCACAGTACTAAGTAAACGGGAAGGACTGGTGTATCATATGCTCACAAAATTGGGATTTGGCATATGTATTGCACGACTTTTCACACTGCGTACTCTTTATACGCATTTCATGAGACTGGGTTCATTATTTCACACTAATTTGATGGGTAAAATTGTTCAGGGTTTGAGTTAAGTGTAATGTGGGGTGAGACCGGGGATCATAATTAGGGTACATAATTGAACACTGCTTTTTTGTAACCAAATAACCACCCAGAACAGATATGTTTTTTTAACAATCACGCAAAATCTCTGACTGTCTTTTGTCTTTATCCTGTACAGCAACCTTTTTTATCAGCTTTGGTGGTGAGGGTCGCAGAGTTGCCTTTTCAACAAAGTGCTGAAAATTCTATAACGTTTAAAACAGAAGTAAAGATCAAAGAACCACGCATTAGGAAAATTAATAACACATTAATTTTAGTAGACGTGTAAAACCATATTTTGGTGGATTGTTTTACTTTCATTGTTTCATTGTAACGGTAAATGAACTTGGCTTGTTGTTCTCAAAGGCAGTTTGAACGTTAGGTCAAGCTCAAGCCCCAAGTTCAAGTAACAGAACAGAAGAAACAAAATGAGCTGTGAGATGAAGATGAATTACGGCTGGGCACAGAGACTCCTGTTTACCATGCTTTTAATGATGATTGACACAGGACTAAATGTTAAGGTTCCTTTCAAGATTTTCAAGATTTTTTTTTTCAAGATTTCAAGATTTGATCATGGTGCCACGATCGCTGGATAATTCTGTAATTGTTTTCCATAATCCTGCGATTTCTTTTAAGTCATTTGCAATGTCACAGAGTTGAATGTCTATTGACATGATTTGCAAGGTACATTTGCAAATGATTCATGAAGTCATACCTCTGCAATTCTTTGATCAATTGTGTTTTAGAAGTACTGTTTGCTTAATCTCTAATGACAGGAATGTGATCGCCGATACGCTGGTAGAGAGAGAGAGAGCGGCCCAGTA
Organism: Misgurnus anguillicaudatus; assembly: GCF_027580225.2. Classification (NCBI taxonomy): domain Eukaryota; kingdom Metazoa; phylum Chordata; class Actinopteri; order Cypriniformes; family Cobitidae; genus Misgurnus; species Misgurnus anguillicaudatus. The sequence continues at coordinate 40,508,596 of NC_073353.2, forward strand.
CAAAAGTGGAAATGATGGATGTTATTTGAAGTTGGCTCTTAAAGGACAAAACACCTGATTAAGCTATTACGTAGCTATTATACACATTTTTTCAGGACGTTCTTGCGACCTAATGGCAACTTGTCCACGACCCGGTACTGCTGTACAGTATCCATTATATGTACTTGCTTTATGTAATAATATAATTTAATCCATATTTGACCCTCTGTAAAATCCTTAAAGGGGTGGTTCAATGGTATTTCAAGCATTCTGACTTATTAACACAGTTATAGAGTTGTTTCCTCATGCTAAACGTAGGCAAAGTGTCAAAAAAGCAGTTGGGCATGTTACAGAGTATTTCGGTGCCGAATGCACTTCGCCAGGGTTCGTACAAGTTTTGGCAAGGTTTTTTTATTACAGGTCCAGCTGACGTTTCAGGGGTTTCTATACGTATCACTTCTTTATATGGGCAAAACCCCGCCCACCTGTCAATCAACGGGAGACGCTAGAACTTACACACATCACATCACGCGACAGCTTTGTTAAATTTCAAAACTCAACAATGGCATGAAAGAAGAAGTGTGTTTTTGGATGTAAGGAGAAGAAATCCAGCCTTATGGAAACAATGGATATAGTTTATTATCCGGGGTAGCAGTGGAGTTTTGCGTGTGTGTTTGATGCGCTGGATTTCATTGAAAAGTCCCAACCGGGTCATGAGTTGCATACGGTAAGTAAGACTTCTGTGTTATGTTGGAAATAGGCGCGTGCATATTATATAAATGAGACGAACATGTAGTGAATCATAAGTTAAACAGTGTTGAATAAAGTATTGCATGACTCGTACTCGCTCCTCCCGCGGTAGTAACTCCTCCTACATTTATTCGTACTTTATCAGAAAGATTCGGTAAAGTTGATCTGTCTTTTATAAATATGAATAAACTAAAGACTCTTCGGAGATATAAAGGATGTAATACTACTCTATAGCTACTCCAGATTAACATCAGAAATGCAGAAACAGCGTGTGTTATGTAAGCTTTGAATTGTGAAGTCTTAGAATCTAATGATGAGATTAAGAGCTTCAAAGTTTGATTTTACATTGATTTCAATCTTTGACATCAGTATATTTAAGATATCAAGGTTTTATTTTTACAGAATGTTGTAGGATGAATTTAAATAGAAAATAGTGAAGGGTTTTCACAGACTGGGTCACATACAGTTTATAGTTATTATAGCTTTATATTATGATTTAATATGTATACTTGAATAACAAATTGGATCATACTGTGCCAATAAAAACATAAAACAACAGAAGTTTATGGGCGCAAACATCACTGCAATACTTCATAAAGAGATGAGTTGATGATCTCTAACAAAAAAAAAACAGCACTATTTACATACTAACCATGTGCATGTAATGAGACGCTGTTTAGTTAATTACAGATTTATGTGATTATGCATATAGACTCTTATTAACAGCCTGTGTAATTAACTCTCACACGCTGTACTGAGTTCACAATAATCTGTAAGCATATGGAACTTATTTACCAATCTACTCATCTGTATAACGTACGTAAACAAACCTGGATGGATGGACGGGCTTTGTTTAAAGCCTGTCGGATGTGATGGCACCTTAAATTAATTCTGGTTTTATTGCGTTTTAACCTTCAAATGGTTTCAGATGATTTGTATATAAATAAATTATTTGGAAAGTAAATGAGTAAATAAATGATGGTGTCCCCATGCAGGTTCTGTTTGTATTGCTGGTCGTCTTATGCCTCACAACAGCTTTGTATGACTACAGAAATTAAAGTTCAAGCTTTATGGAATAAATGTTGTAGTTAATTTAATTAATTTGACAGTTTTTAATAGTTTAACAGATATAGAGTCTCCCCAAAACACAGTGTCTTTAGACTAAACTGCTTGTGTACATTGATTTCATTTAAAGAGGATGGATGTGAGATGGACTGTAAGACTAAAGTGTGTTAATGGGCGAGGTTGAAGACGCGGGCAGTGTTTGGAGATTTACTGGCCTGTCGTCTTGCGTTTATCTGCTTGGACGGGCGACTGGTGTAGGTTGGCAGAAGTTAAATGTGGCAGACACAGTGCCAGGGGATTTGTGTCATTTTAACATGGCTGAAGGGTAAAACCTGTGTGACCTTCACAGCTAAAATAATCAAAGTGGAAATGAACTAAACATTTATATTGGTGATTATTCAAAAGAGACTTTATTATCTCCCACAAATAATTTTTTACTTATTTTTACTATTATTTTTGGGTCTAAACGGTATTTAGACTTTTCTAACTTTTTCGATTTAAACACTTTTTAGACATTTACCACAGGGGTGATTATAATTTGCACAATTTCCCTGAGGATTTAAAAATTTAAAATATACATTTAAAATTTAAAAAATACTTTAAAAGTTTGAATTTTTATTATCACAAAGAATTGCTTTTGGCAATACCACTCTCAAACGAGTGGCATGTTTAAAGATTGGAAACTTTTTTTACTTACCAAAACCAGAATACACTTTCAGGAAAAACTGATCAAAAATGGTCCTGAGCTGTCACTTGGGCAGTACCTTTTAAAACGGTCTTAAAATCTACCATTTAGGTACAAACATGTATACATTTGGTACCAATATGTATCTTTTGAGGTACTACTATAAACGCTTTCAATGTGATTTTCAGGGATTAGACTAGTCCTAGACTAAAATAAATGTAAGAGCTGTTCAAACTGAAAACAACTTGCACTGGCATATCTTAAAATACATCAGTGCCCTTTCTTTTGCCTCAAACCTCAAAATGCACACAGGTGAGGTTTTAAGTAAGGCATGTTTGTTAAAACTAGTTATATTTCATAATTAAGATAAGGCCTAGTCCTGGCTTAAGATAATCCCTGTCGGGAAACCACCCCATAATTTCAACGTGGACTAATATTAATTATTTACATTTTAACAAATCTTTCAAACCTATGTTGAAAATATACAATTTGTAAGTACAGTAGTGTTTGATATTATTTATCATATATGTACACTATAAATATCTGTAATTTACCCTAACTTGCCTGTAAATACTAAATACTTTTATTGTACATTTATTTGTAAGTATTGTTTCTCATTAATTACAGAATACACACTAAGTATGTCTCTGTTATTCCCCAGTACTTACGTAGAGTTACATAATAACCACCAAGAGTATGTACCACTGGTAAGTATAGTAATGATACCAATTAATTACCATGTAGATACCGACAAATGTGTGGTACTTACTTTTAGGTAAGTACAACTTATTTACCATATGTACAAGGTAAGTATGCGTACTGTAAAATAAAATGCTACCCACAAACTTATCAATTGGTCACTTTTATACCCACACTGTTAAACCTTACCAGGCTTTTTAGGAGTAAATTACTGGCAACACTGTTGCCAGCTAGTTACTGTACAGCATCTGTAACGGTGACTTACTGGAACAGTGTTGCCAGTATAGTACTGTGTCTATGACAATACAGTGAATAACTGGCAACATTGTTGCCAGTAATTCACTGTCTCTGTATCATTACGGTGTCTTACTGGCAACAATGTTGCCAGTTTTATACTGTAGATTAGGAATTACAGTTAATAACTGACAGCAGTGATTTCAGTTAATTACTGTACAGTACCACATGCTTCAGGTATAATACTGTATATACAGTATATAAAATGCCGTACTCATTGTGGTACTCTAACTTTTGAAAGATTCTTTTTTTATGTTACTTTATTAAAAAGGGAGAAAGAATCCCAAAATATTTAGACAAATACACTTTATTACTGTGGCAATAGATGTCAGGATCAGAGGACGGATGAATCCAATCGCATTCGAAGTCGGGGAAAACAGAAAACACTTTATTTACTAACATAAAACAAAACCCACGAGGGGATACACGACATGAAACACCATAAGTAGACAGATAACACTAAACTTGACAAGATAACTCGGCTAGATAACCACATGAAAACGAGAACAAAACAAAATGAACCTGCAGAACTAAGAACACAATGACATTATATAGAAAAAAACCAATCAAGATAACAAGGGGGAACAGGTGACGGGAGAAAACCAATGATTACTAATAAGCAGGAGAACGAGGGGGCGGGGACAAGAGACAAGACACCGGAGGCACATGAAACAAGGCCATGAACCTCCACATGACTGCCAGAACTCTGCCATCATGACTAGATATAAATACAAAACAAGACTCCTTGGCAGGATCCTGACAATAGATAAATACAAATAGACAAATTATTTTAAGACACTTAACAAAATCATGTCAAATCCCACCCTAAAAAAAAAGATCTGTCACTGTGACCCTCAGGTTATTTCAAACATGCAGTAATTCAACATAATTTAAATGACCTTCTTATATACTTACAATTCAAGCATTAACAAAAAATGCTCCATATAACTCAAAGTAGAAACCAGAAATTAAGCTCTGTTTTTAGCACAGGCCTACTAAAGGGTTAATGGTGCCACATGGTGATCAACAGTAAAAATTACAAATTTTACCTCTTTGCAAAAGAAAAAAACACCAACAATCGAAAATGCATGATAATAAGGTGTCATGGCTTTGCAATCAAAAAATGTTGCTATAATGGAAGTCAATGGGGCAAAAAAATAAAAATAAAATCTGATTCTGCACAAAAACTAAAAATTCATCAAAGCCAATGTTTTTTCTAATCTTTGACATGCCAAGACTGTCCAAAATCACTTTTTATATTTAAAATAAGTCATTTTGTGTTTTTTCCCAAATAAGTAACATCACTTATGATGAACGTGGCAATTAAAGAGTTACAATCATGGAATTTTGTAAATATTTGGTCATTTTGATAAGTACTGAGGTTGATTAACAGATTTATTTATTTTTTTACAACAGTTTCATTTAGTGGCATTTTTTGGCCACAAACAACATGAAAGGGCAGTGAATTTGAACAATGCACAAGGGTTAACGTTTATAGGAGATGCTAAAAACTTGCTAACCAGGAAGCTATTTGGAATCTTAACTTAATGTGTTTTAAAGACACTCAGAAATATTTTAACAGTTTACTTACTCATAGTTGTGTGATCCATTTTCAGCTTTTAAACACACAAATCTACTATTATATTGTTAAACACAGCACGCTCCAGAGTAAACAAACAAACAAACAAACAAAGTTTATCAAGGCAAATTGGTGACACCTACACCTGTGGATGAATTGTTTGTATGCATGCACATGTATGTGTGCGTATGTGTGTGTTAATGCATTAATCCTTGTTTTCTGACTGAAGATGTAAACAGTTTTCAATAAATTGTGACGTAGTGCATCATGGGGAATGTAGAGGACAGTAATTTACCAGATAATGTTACAGTTATTTCCCTTAATGGGTGCAAAGAGTAATTTACTGTAGTTTATTAGTAGTGCAGCATAACTGCACCTCATATCACAGTAAAATACCTTTCAGCGATGTTAAAGCTAAATACTGCCAATTTTACAGTTATTTACCCAGAAATCTACAGCAAGGTTTAACAGAGCACTATCGTTCAGTTAACATTGCGATAATTTTTTATTTAAGTCCAATTTAAAGTGGTGCATAAGGTCTACACCGTAGGTTATATGCAGCCTAGTCTCACGAAATTTTGTTATATCACTTATTTTTTTATTCTTTTTTCGTGATATCGCAATAATTTCCGTGTTTTTCCGTGATCGTATCACAAATTCCTGTTTTCGTGTGATTATCACGTATTGGTTACTCAACTGTTTTGTCCTATTTTCTTACCATTGTCGCTTCGGTTTAGGGTTAGATTTACATAAAATGACATCTCTACCCAAACCAACTCTAACCCTAACGCCAGGTGACATAAAATATAAATCCGAAAAAATAGTATGAACCAATGTATAAAGTGACATTCTAATGCAAGCACCAAATCTAACCCTAAACCGAAGCGACAATGGTAAGAAAATATGACAAAACAGTGAGTAACCAATACGTGATAATCACACGAAAACAGGAATTCGTCTTACGATTACGGAACAACGCGGAAATTATTGCAATATCACAAAAAAAGAATTTAAAAAAGTAAAATAATATAACAAAAAATGGTTTAAAAATAGGAAAAAGCAAATACGTGATAATCACACGAAAACAGGAATTCGTTATACGATCACAAAAAAACGCGTAAATTCATGATAATATCACGAAAAAAAAATCAAAAAATTACGTGACTATATCACGAAACCTTGTGAGACTAGTTATACGTAGTCTCTGCGTAGTTTAACGTGCACCTCGTCAAAATTTTAACAGCCCATCAGTTAAAAAGGGTTTGGGTTTAGGGTAAGGATTGGGGTAGGGTTAGGGTGATAACATTATCGATAAAAAAAGGTTAAAGGAAATTTGTACAGCAATCTTTATGTTTTAGGTTTTGAAAGTTGTACAAACGTAATAATGCTATGATTAAATTTTGCAAATACATTTACATTGTACACTTCAGCATCTGTTTAAATGTACAAAAAGTTTTGTATTTTTGAAAGTTAGGCTACATATTATTACAACGTATTAACATTGAGACCAGGCTCTTTACATGCAAGTTTGTACTTGGGGACAGCTCCAGTGACAGCTAGGGATCATTTTTTGACCATGTCTTCTGTTAGTGTATAAAAAATGTAATTCAGACACAACCATTCCTCTTTAGTTTCATATAAATCAAAAGAAATCACAAGTCCTTGGCGAATTTAACTGCTACATTAGTAAAAAGTGCTTCAAGAGTCACATACATGTATGTTTTGTTTAAGAAAAATGCTAGAAAAATCTCTCTAGCCTTTGAAATTTAAGTGTTAATTTTTAGCATATGCCCTTCAAATAAACTGCTTCTATTGAAGAGTTAACACAAACACAGTGTGAGAAACAGATCGCAGCGTGTACAGTAAATGTCATTCAGAGAGCCGTTAATCGCTTCCCTCGCACAAGAAATTGAATAAACAGTGAAGAAAACATCCTCTATGATGGCACATTTAATGTCCACAATAAAAAAAAAACTTCTGGTGTATTTTGCATGAATGCAAACAGACTGTTTAAATGAGAGTAATTTTTAAAGCAGCAGTCGGCCTGAATTGCCTCTTTTATTCAAATACTGTGTGTGTGCCTTTTCAAAAGTGTGCCTCAAGTAATTGTACCTGTTCAAGTCATTTTAAATTTGTCCTGTAAAATCATTAGAAATTAAAAGTGTCCCCAAGCGATATTTCTTTTTCAAGCTACCTTGATAATCCTATATGGGTTACATAGTCAAATATATTAAAAAAGAAGAGACAATAGGATGAAGGTTAATTGTAATGACTGCACCCCCCCCCCCCCCCATTGCTGTATTGTTTCTATAGTAACTGCTTGATAAGTTCATTATCATAGCAGACGATGATTTTGGGATTTTCACAAGCTTTTCGTAGCCTCTTATGGAACGGCTGAAAATCCACAAGGGGGCGTATTTGTTCCTCAGACGTTGCACAATAATTGTGACATCCGAATATATTCGTTATAAAGCGTGAATGAAAAGTGCAATTCGAATGAATGTCCGTTAGTTAACTAATTGTATACACTATTTATATCGTAATTCGGTCAGAAACGTCAAGATTGTGAGATGAACATTCTTTTTGGATTAAAAGGCTTGGATATTCCATTTCCTTGGACTTTTGGGGATTTATGAACAATTTGTTTTGGACAATTTCACTGAAGCGGATAAAGGGAAGATTTTGAAGGTAAGTAAATATCCTAAATCGGCGCCGCCCGGTTCAGGTAACTAACAACTAGATTACAATTTTATGACTGCTAAAAATCATCTTAAGCTTTTTGTGTGCGCTTAATGGAATCCCGAAAGTCTAAGCTTTACAACGATGTGCCGCATGACCGTATATTTTGAAGATGTAATGCTTCAAAGTTACAATGACGTAATGCAGCCTCACGTGCAAGAGAGGGGGTGTACGGCACAGTGTTCCTTATCAGGTTAAAGCTTACATAACACACGCTGTTTCTGCATTTCTGATGTTAATCTGGAGTACCTATAGAGTAGTATTACATCCTTTATATCTCCGAAGAGTCTTTAGTTTAATTAGATTTATAAAAGAAAGATTAGCTTTACCGATTCTTTCCGATAACGTACGAAAAAATGAAGAAAGAGGAGTTACGAGCTGCGGGAGGAGAGAGTACAAGTCATGCAACACTATAACACGGTTTAACTTATAATTCACTACATGTTTGTGTCATTTATATAATATGTAGGTGCCTATTTTCAACATAAGACAGAAGTCTTACTTACCGCGTGCAACTCATGATCTGGTTGGGACTTTTCAAACACACATGCAAATCTCAGCTGCTACCCCGGATAATAAACTATATCCATTGTTTTCATAAGGCTGGCTTTTTTCTCCTTACATCCAAAAACACACTTCTTCTTTCGTGCCATTGTTGAGTTATGAAATTAAACAAAGCTGTCACGTCACGTGATGTAATGTTTGTAAGTTCTAGTGTCTCCCACTGATTGACGGGCATGCGGGGTTTTCCGGGGGAAGTGCCCATAAAAATAAGTGATGCTTATAGAAACCCCTGAAACGTCAGCTGGATTAACACGGTCTCACACCCATGGCGTCAATATTTGACGACACTTGACCATGCGTCAATATGTTGACGCGGAGGGTATACCTTTCGCGTCATTTTTTGACGAACTGGGGACTTCAACACTACTAGGTACGCGAAATTAAACAGTTGTCGCCTGGCATTGGGGTTAGGGAAAGGTTTGGGTAGGGATGTCATTATGTAAATCTAACCCTAAACCGACACGAAAATGGTAGAAAATGGTAAGAAAATAGGAAAGAGAATGCAACGGACTTAATAGTATTGCAGTCCCCAGTTCGTCAAAAAATGACGCGAAAGGTATACCCTCAGCGTCAACATATTGACGCATGGTCAAGTGTCGTCAAATATTGACGCCATGGGGTGAGACTGGGTTGGCTGGATCCGTAATCGAAAAAAACTTTCCGAAACCCTGGTGAAGTGCATTCGGCACAGAAATACTCTGTAACACGCCCAACTGCTTTCGTTGTCAACGAATTTCATTGTCGATTAGTTGGTCTGTGATGTCACGTGCTCCCGCACCACTGTTGGACAGCACAAACTGTGCGCTTAAAATTAGCCAGGCACCGTTTCTTTATGGGTGGTTGTTTCATTTCACAGTGTCTTATTTATTTAGTTAATAACGAAAAATGTTAATTGTCATCAAGGTCTAAAGTTAAAGATTAAAATGAGTTTATTAATCTGTGGCAAAATTTCCTCACCGGCACATTCCTGAAGAATGTTTTGACATTTAAAGATTTTTTACTATTGAAAGTTTTTTTTTAGGCTTAAAATATCAAAATCAAAAAGATTATATTAGTAAAACTTTATAGGGTGTGGATTTTGCACTTTTAAAAGTACACTTCTACACGTGAATAACCTAATTTAGTTCCTTATTTAGTTATAATTAAAAAATCTAATTGAGTTAATATTTATTGTTTTATCTGATTAGTTGATTAATCAAAAATAATAATAATTGCCCGATTAACTCATTCACCGCCAGCCTTTTTGAGAAAAGTTGCCCACCTGCATTTTTGTGATTTTAACAAAAGTTTCACAAAATTCCTTGCAGGAAAAATTATCATCTATAAATATATAAACATACAAATTATATCAAATTAAAGAACACACCCTCTGCTTTCAAACAAACAATAAACAAACAAACAAACAAACAAAATGGGGAAAAAACGTTTCATTATATATTTACTTTTTCCACTTAATTTAACCACTGAAATATGGATATTTCTCTTCAAAAATACAACATTTTGTAGCCTGGTAATACCATCCTCTGCTATTTTGCTTCGCTTCATAGACAGAGTCTGGCTGGGCACAATTGACAATCGTTTTCCTTCTCGTGGGAGGGGCTTGTCTGAAGTTTAAAATCATTGGTCATAACGTAAGCCAATCACACATAACATTTAGATATGATGTGCTTTATGCGCCGGATCAGCCGCATCGATCGAATCTCTGCTGTAAAATACACGTATGATGTGAAAACAAACCCATCGAGTGAAATACCAGAGTTAACATGGCTATGAACGACTTTTGCAGATTATGTAAAGTAAATCGGGCCAGAGCTAGTTGAACATTATCCTTACGGTGTGTTTCCACTCACGTCTAATGGGAGAAAAGCCCCTCTCTCCTCTCAAACTCTTCCACAAGACAACCATAACCATATGTAAATTAAATCTTCCTACAATATTTTATGGTTAATCAGGAATGTCACCAAAGAATGCTTGCCCACGCGTCCTCCACCATTAACTGTGAACAATATAATTCCCTTCCATGATTTCTCGATCGTTGTGCACGTCAAGCTGTGCTGCACACAGTTTCTCGCTGACGATCGGTAAAGTTGATAAATTAAACTTTTCCAAAAACTTGTCGGGAGTAGGGCAACAACATAATCTCCATTCAAATGTTTAACAAACACTTTTCTTGTTCGGGGTTTAGTTGGCAAGTGCCGGTTCTCCACAACAGAGCAAATAGCTTTCTGTGTCTCCATGTCCGCAACAAACTACAACCGTGACTCGGCGTTTAGCGTCTACGTCACGGCTCTCAGCCCGCCCTCTGTTCGTTGATTGGACGGTCGTTTTGAGACCGGGGGAAAACGGTTTGAATGGGAGGTATCTCAGACTGAGTAGCGTAATGAAATTTAGCGGTAGTACGAAGTCTGACGTAGTCAGGCTAACATTTTGAGCAAAAAGCTTTAAAAAAATGCGTTTTTGTAAAGGAATTTATGTTAGAGATCAGACTCAGAATGACTATCAAACATAAAGGCAGTTAAAATAAATCATTAAATCTTTTTAACTTCCGTTTTTGATAAATTCGGTTTGGCGCCATCAAGTGGATAAAAGCGGTATTACACTTTCACTCTGAAATTCGTCCAGAAAGGCATATTTATTAGTTAAATATTAACTCATAATTGACGAGATAACTCGTCAATGGCGGTGAATGAGTTAATCAATTATGAAAATAATCCTTAGTTGCTGCACTAATTTTGCAACTGTTTAATTCTTTCCCGCCATTGACAAGTTGTCTCGTCAATTAAGAGAAAACATTCCCCTGCCAATGAGGCTTTCCTGATGAGTTTTTACAGTAATCTGTAATTCCGTTACTATCCAATAGATGGCGCTCTTACCCAATTTTTAAAAAAAAATCTAAATGATTTTAATTCATTTTAAACTCTGTGTATGTTTTGATCTTCTTTCTGTATCTGATCTCTAACAAAATTCCTAATTCTCTAATATTTAAAAAAAAAAGGCTGGTGTGTAATGAGTTAATATGTTTTGTAGAAAGAAGCACTTGCATCCAGTTAGAGGATTTTGCATCTGAACACTTATTTCCATTCGCTGTAATAACACATATTTTTTGTAGTGATAACGTTGTATACAGAAGTGAAGGTGGAGATGTAGAGTCAGGTTATGTTGGGATGAAGGTGTGTTGAAGGATGTGATGATGATGTGATGCTCAGCTTGTCTTCTGCCGTGTTTACACAGTGTATCAATTCCACTGCTGAATTATTGAGATTGCACATCTCTACAGCAGAGATGGACTGAACAACACACCAGAACATGCTAGAACAGTCTTCCTATGCTTACAGTAGGCCTGAGTGATATAACAAAAATATATATTTTTTTTATATTTTTCAGCCTTTTGATTTCACCATTTCATCCAAATGCAGTAAAAAATTGTTTAAACAATAAGTGGATTGTTTTCTTTATGTGTGTATGTTAGTACAGCAGTTCAATAAATGGCATGAGATTTCAGAAAACTGTTAACTTAAATCACTCCAAAAAATCTTATCTTAACTGATTTTTATTCAGTTCCTACTGAAAAAAAATGGAAATGTTTGATTTCTATTGTATTCCATATCATATTGTTATTATTAATAAATTCATTATAAAGTAAGGACATAAAATGACCTGAATAATCTACTGTACTGTAAGGCTTGTAAAAATTTTAAAACATATTTAGAAGAGACAATGTAATTAAATAACGCAAAAATGTCGAAATGAAAACAAAGAGAGGAAGTGAATGAGTCTGGGTACAAGTAAAAATCTCTTGGCTGATAAATTCGCAGAGCTTAAGGGTGTATGAATAACCAACCTCTCGGTTCTTCACAGGGTCCCAGGAGGGCCGTGGAGTCTGCCAGGAGATGAGGAGGGTGCTGTGAGAAGTCTGTGCATTCGGATGAACAAGCAGAGGTTAATGAGACGAAGTAAAAAGAGCAGAACTGACATTTGTTTAGAAAAGAGAGCGAGCGTTTGTTAGTCCTGTCACATCAGAAATAGAAGTCACCCGTTGTCTTTGATTTAACTCCCTCATGACACTCAAAGCAATGCTGAGCAAGATGCTGTTTTGATACGGGGACATTTGTATGATTAATTGCTGTTACACTCACGATATCAAATGACAAGTATTAAAGATTGAAGCTTGCGTTTTCTGAAACCCTAGATTTTTGTATTCGACTCCTACATTGACCAAACTCAACATTCTAGCAACGCCCCTGCAACCAGGATGAAGGACCTCCGAGTTGCACGATTTGAGGTATCATCCATCTGCCATTGGCTGACAAAGTGGAGTATCCTCCCAAAACTCACACTGTTGCTCAAACAAACAGAGAAATGTTTTAATAACTGTGAACTTAAAGTTGCACACCAAACTGGCAAGGTAGGAATAATTTTGATCATTGTAAAAGTGACACACATCACCTATAACCCAATTTCACATCAAAGCCCACAGTCCCGCATGTCTAAATGTATAGTCTGCCGTTTTATGATTTAATGTCACGTCTTTTTTCATACGATGATTGGCTGGTGGCTCTCCCACACTTTTCCTAGTTTAGCTGTGATTATACAGCACATCTCACCGGTGTCGAACTGTATCTTAACCACGGCTGACAAAAAGTGTCTGTGCTGCTCATCTTCACTGAAGCAGAACTAAAATCTGGAAGTAATCAGCTGGCGGGGGAACATGAGAAATTTTCCTGAAAACACTTTAGCGCTGCTGGAACCCTCTGCTCCTCGAGATTGGATTCAGGTATCTAATCCCAGCCGGCAGCTGCCCCCCTCCTCCGCAACCACTCCGCTTCTCTGTCACCTCTCCATCTCTCTCTCACACCATCTCTCGCTCTCTCTCTCTACATCTATCTATATCCTCTCTCTCTCCACACTTCTTTCCCTTTCTCCTTTCCTCCACCTACCTGTTTCTCTCTCTCTTTCTCTCTCAGCTTTTGTTGTTTTGCTGTGTATTTCACACTTTATATGTTCTGACACAGCACTAATACTACTGAAGTCAAATTGAAGTTCATATTTATGAGGGGTCAGATTTACCACTTATTCTGAAATAGGCAAAATACATTTTGCCCCACCCAATTTATATATATATATATATATATATATATATATAAGTACATAAAGCAATAAAGTATTAACTTTATACATAAAATGATCATATTTTTGTGGTTTTACTAACAACGGCCACTAGATGTCATCAGTTTGCTGCATACTCTTGTCACAAATTAATAAATTACTGTCACTGCATTATTATTACTGCTAAAAGGTTTTGAAACATCTTAGATATTTCCAATGATATATAGTTTGTTGTTATAGACCGTTTCATCGTGTGCACGTGTGGTGACGGGATAAGCGTCTGGTCCGAACTCTGTTTGTTTAATGGTCTGACTAGTTGATCAAACTGAATTCTTAAACAAATACCTCGTCGAAAATAACAAATGTTTTGGGTTCCTATGTAATCTACGTGTTGTTTTTTGCTTGTTATATAAATAAACTACTTTAAAATGACTTTGTTGTTATTTATTTTTCGCAGAGTTTACCGGAAGTTACATGATGACCACGAAAGCCGCGTGTTTATGTTGTTACTGCTGAAACCGTATATATAGATAAAAAATTACCTGCAAAATATTAAAGTAAACTTAGGTGTCCCTCACATGGAACAGAGCCTGTTAACTCTTTCCCTGCCATTGATGAGTTAACTCGTTAATTAAGAGAAAACACTTCCCTTCCAATGACGAGTGTTTCTGGCAATTCGTATTTCCACTATTATCCACCAGGTGGCACTCTTACCCAACTTATAAAACTCAGAAACATCCACTCAGGCCAAACAGTAAAGACTCTGTGTATGCTTTGATAATTGCTCTGAATCTGATCTCTATCAAAAGTTGTTCACAAAAATGCAATACATGCAAATGTTTATTTTTTATTTTTAAAGAAACCTTCACAAATTTAAGATTTGTAAAAAGAGAACAAATGAAGATAGGATGAAACAGGGGTTTTGTTTGAAAGTAGAGGGTCTGTTTTTTATTTGATATATTGTATTTACTGTATATATTTGAAGAGTTTGGTTCCAAAACACAATAAATCCATTTTGACTAACTTCGGTGAAAAGGTGTTTTTTTATACCAAGAAAGTGACAAGATGAAAACCACTATTTTCTGTTACAAACTTTTACATAGTATTATAATAACATTAATTTGATTTTCAAAGATTTATTATACAAAACAGATTAGTTTAATTAAAAAAGGGAGAAAAGATGACAAAATAACAGGGCTGATATCGGATGTTGTGTTAAATTTAGAATTTACTTTTACTTTCTTTATATAAAGATAATTTTCTGAAACGTTTGTGAAAATCATAATCATTTTTTTAAAATGCTGGTGGGGAAAGAGTTAATAATCTGTTAAAACCTGTAATTTTACAACAACCTCAGAAAAGACAAACAAAAATAAAAGGTTTAAAGTTAGTTTCTTATTGCTCGATTTCTTACAGGGTGTCATTTTATGATAACGATTATATGGCGGGTTATGCCTTTATATCCACAGTGCATAAATATGGACCGTTTCTAAAACATTTCATGCATGTAAAATTGTTAAGATGTATAATTTTTTACAATCTTACTATCTTTTGTTGAGGTTCTTAGAATAATACATTTATTGATTGCATACAGTAAATTTATTAGGAAAGCATTATTTATTGATCACCATTACAATCAACGTGCCTTTACTGCTAAAGCAATATGATAAAAGACATTAATTTTACATTTCTTTATAAAAATCACAATACAGTAAGCCAGTGTTTCTCAAAGGTTGACCCTGCACACTATCACATCTGTTTCATTATTACCGAATGCTCTGGGGATTTATTAAATTATGTTTAATAGCCAAATAGCAGAAATGTTGTTAACAACAAAAATAAGTCTTCTTCGCATGACAGTTTCATCAACACGTACAATAACCGCTTTCACACATACAGTCTTTACTGGTAAATTACTGGTTAAAAATGAGCTTGTTTGTGAACAAAACCATTTTAATAAGGCAGCGTCTGTTTACACAAAGTAAAATTTTGAGATATTTTCTATTTACCAAATGAAAATATCTGCATTTTCTTAACTCTTTAGCAGTATTTTGGTACTGATGTGTGAATGATATCTTCCTCATAAAAATACGTAACGTCCTTGCGTGTTTGAATAGCAAATTTTTTATTTACTTGAAAGTCATTCTGACAAATGTACAGTCATTTACTGAAGTGAAAAATGTTAATAAGATTGGCTTTAATAAACATTTTTTCATAAACAGATTTTTAAAACCAGACACAAGTGCAACAACAAGGTAAACTAGCACTGGAATATAGAAAATGTGAAATATTTCATTAGTAATTTAACTTCAGATAAACTCTGTGGCCTTGAATTCAAACAGGTTGAACATAGAAATCCTCTTCACTATAGACGCATTGGGAAAACTCATCTAAAGGACTGAATCAGTGTGCTTTTAACACAAATCCTCACTGTTGATGTAAGATGTTTTCATACGCTGACCAGGGCACATTCCTGCAGGTAATAATGTTTAGACTGACTCTGTATATGTGTTAATGGATATAAAAGGAAACCTGGCAAAACTCACACAGACGCATGACACTGTGAGAATAAAGATAAAAGCCACACAAACATTTCACCCATCACAGCCTGAATACTGCAGTATGATTACAATGACGACCAACTACAAAGATAAAGACTATACGTTAGAAACATTTGGGTGTGTATATGTGGGATAACAAGCTTTTTTAACAATATTTATGGCAGGAGTTTGATCACCACAGAAAATATTTTTTACACACAAATCATTTAAAACAAGGAATTAAGTTGATCACAAATTTACCCATAAAAGTAAACATGCCTCAAAAATAGAGGATTCTTTTTAATACAGTCGCTAATGAGATGCAAGTTTCACTTAAAGGGACTGTAAGTAGGGTTTTAAGTGTTTTACTAATCAAAATCAATGTCTTTATTCATAAATATGTCCTCATTGGTGTTAAATGAGCTCTGCCAGTGATCTGACTTTTCTTTGTAAGCTTAAAACTTCTTCTCTTTACTTACATTGAACGGTTAAAGGAATAGTCTACTTTTTTTCAATATTAAAATATGTTATTACCTTAAAGAGCCACACAGATCCAAAATCGAAACTAACCTTTATTGCAGTGTGTCGTGTAGCTGTCCATCAATGTAAACAACGTGTAAAGTAGTTGAACCAAAAAGTGCACAATTAATAAAGTTATTGGCTTCTAAAGCAGGGAGTCGACTCTGAATCGCTGAAACGAGTCGTTATAGGGAGTGAGTCTTCTTCCTGATATTATCCACGTCACACGAACTTATCCACGTCACATGAGATACTAATCTCCGCCTACAGCCTTGCCTGCGGGAGAAACGAAAACTATGACCCGCCCACAGCTAGTAAGTGTGTGAGTCAGTGTAAACATCAGCTCACGCTGTTTTCAGCATTTTTTGTTTTCATTACCAAAGGAGACTTTTTCAAGGAGGGATATTCTAAACGTGTCTGGCTGTGAAGAATCAGTGGTTAAAATAAATTTTTAACGGAGGGGTTTAGACGTTTGGCAATGAAAGATGGTTCAGTACCCACTTTATTTGGAACAACATGCGTCTCCTAACCACAACCTGTAAGTATGATTATAGCTACATACTTGCTTAAGTGAGTGTAAAATGTCTATAGTCGTTTTATTGCTTGGATTAATGATGAATGATATCGTTGTTTAAACTCTAACTTATATACTGTCAGAGCCACGATAGCAAGCAGTTTTGCTATGACCCGGTTAGTTTAGATAAATGCTTAAATGAGTGTAAAATTGTTAGTTTCAATCGTCGTTTGTATTGTTTGGGTTAATGATGAATGATGTTGTGTGTTTAAAATGTTAATTTACTGTCAGAAAGTCACGTTAGCAAACGGCTAATGCATGCTTATTTACGGTTTTGCTATGACCCGGTTAGTTTAGATAAATGCTTAAATGAGTGTAAAATGTTAGTTTCAATCGTCGTATTTATTGCTTGGATTAATGATGAATGATGTGTATTGATGTTGACAATGTCTTCTCAGTAAATCATGTTAGCACGAGGCCAATACATGTTGCACTGTTGTTGGTCTGTGCCACCGATCTGTGGTCTGTATGACTGATCTGTGATCTGTGCATTGTGTGCAAAGACACTCTGTCAGTTGACCAATCAGAGCAGAGTAGGCTACTGAAAGGTGGGGTTTAGGCAGGCTGAGTCGTTGAATGGCTTCACACGAATCGTTTGGGGATCTCTGAGAAATGGGGTAATTTTAAATTTATATTTTGAGAAAGTTACAGTGTTTTTTGACCTTGCATGCATTTAAACCTGTTGTCCGGGACTTATAAATAGTGATAGGATGCTTAAAATTGTCATCTTACTGGCTCTTTAACTAAGAAGAGTTGATACATCCCTCTATCATCTGTGTGTGTGCACGTAAGCGCTGGAGCGCGCTGCGACGTTTCGATAGCATTTAGCTTAGCCCCATTCATTCAATGGTACCATTTAGAGATAAAGTTAGAAGTGACCAAACACATCAACGTTTTTCCTATTTAAGACGAGTAGTTATACGAGCAAGTTTGGTGGTACAAAATGAAACGTAGCGCTTTTCTAAGCGGATTTAAAAGAGGAACTATATTTTATGGCGTAATAGCACTTTTGGGAGTACTTGGACTCGGCGCAGTAACACCCTCCCTCTCCCATTATGAGAGTGAGAAGGGGAGCGGACTTTTCAGGCGAGTTTCAAGGCTTTATGCCCAGCTGCACTACTTCCTGAACTTGTCAGCTCCTTGTTTCCTGTCTGCCATTATTGGACAAACTGATTAAACCAGGTGTGTGTAATTATTGTTGTTGTGACTACTGAGATCAGGCACACCTGGATTAATCAGTTTGTCCAATAATGGCAGACAGGAAACAAGGGGCTGGCTGAAATTTTTTTCATTTCCCTGGAGGGTCCGCCACCTTTGGCTTAACTTACTTTACTGTATACGTTACATTATTACTATGCTCGTTTTTCTATGCTTTTCATACATCTATTAATGTAAAGCTGCTTTGAAACAATTAACTATTGTGAAAATTGCTATATAAATAATATTGAATTGAATTTGAATTGAAGTTCAGGAAGTAGTGCAGCTGGGCATAAAGCCTATTGAAAATGTTTCTCACACAAAGCTGATACACAACTCAATACTGAATGTTTTCTTGGTAGTAACGTGACAAATCAAACAACTGCATGAAGTTGTTTGCTATATGCATATCAGTATAAAATGTAGGAAAGTTCAATTGTCAAGTGAATTTACTACATGCACACATTAGCTCACATACAAACACAACACAACACAACACAATACTCTCTCTCTCTCTCTCTCTCTCTCTCTCTCTCTCTCTCTCTCTCTCTCTGAGCCACCAAGATGCAGAGTCGCCTACCGATTGAGTGAACGTTCACAGGGTCAAAGGTTATCAGTCTGGAGAAAGAAGCGTTGGATGCTGATATTGATGAGGGTGCATTTTCATCTCGTCTAGTTCAATATCTGATGACTTAACAAAACTCCTTACTGAGCGTCACATGTTAAATGCGAATGCCATGCAACCCCTCGCATGCAATCCCATAGATCACTCACTGTTCCAGTAGTGTGAGAGTAATAGATATTGTGCCGGTGCAATTCATCCGTAACCAAAAATGATCATATAAAGCCTTTTCCAACTGGTATAGGCACTAAAACATGGCATATAGCCTATCTTTCTGGTAAAGAATGAAATTGGGGTTTAACGGAGGCTTGCTTCACTGTTTACAAAATGCATGCAGGTCACGTTTGAGCAATACATTTTCATGACTTCTGCATGACTGTTTGAGTTGTAAATAATAAACGTTTCACCAAGATTTCCAATTGTACACTCTAAAAAATGCTGGGTTATTCTTTAAATTAACCTAGAAAATGTTTACATTTGACCCAAAATGGGTTTAAACAATCCTGCATTTTGGGTGAACCCATTTCTTTTATCATAAACTTCAGAGAAACAGATTTGATAATGTGCCATAGGCTTTTAATGTCTATAATTGTACACGCATCAGAACAGGATGAAAACAATGTGTATTAAACAAATTACAGTTATATAAACTACACTGACGTCAAAAACGTGAAGAGGTTTTGCTCATAAATGTATGTAAATTAAAGTAATGTGAAATTTTTGTACGGTTGGTAAGCTGCACAGTACGCTCTGCAAACGCAGCCGTTGTGTCTTGAGTCTGCTCAGTAGCGATTTCGGGACCAGTCCTGCGCAGTAGTGAGCAGGAAGTAAAGCCACAGAATTAAGGCCCCGCCCTCGCAGAATACGCATATCACAGCTGTCAATCATGACGTGACACCACCGTTTTTATAGCATTAATTAACTAACTAAAAACAAACACTTATATTAACATAAGCGTGATAAAACTACAGTAAATGACAGAAACGGAAAAAAGATCATTGAAGTGTAATTAAATTGTTTAGTTGGTCTCAAGTCCCATTGAATAACATGGGGGAGGCGGGGTTTATGACCTATACTGGGAGCAGTCACTGGGGGGCGATCGAGACGTTTTGGCTTCACTCTTCAAAGCTTGTGTGGCAGGCTTGATTTTTTATCAGTATGTGTTCCCTGGGTTCGAACCCATGATCTTTTGTGCCACTAATGCAATGCTCTATCACTGAGCTATACAGGAGCACTAAAGCAGTGTTTCTCAAACTTTTTCTGCCATTCCCCACTTTGTAGGTAGGGAAGGGTTATGAGCCCCACCTGTCCCCAATCGCCCCCACAAAATGGTAATCAACTAGGCTTTAAGTTTAAAATTTTCTTCAAAGTCTGATGTTGTTTTAAGATAGGTTTATATTTAAATGTGTCATTTTGAGTTTATGGTCAATAAATAGAGGAATTAATAGAGATCACAAAAATTACCAACATTTTCTTCCATTTGTCACGCCCCAATGGAATGTTCCTATTCCCCACCAGTGGGGCCCGCCCCACACTTTCAAAAATGCTGCAGTAAAGCAATATCTAACCATGAAAATATTTTATAAAAAAATACATGTTATACAAATCTATGACTTTTTGAATTTAATGCGACCTGATATTCCAGCTTTTCCACATTTGCCGGAGAACTGTTTATACCAGTGTTACTCAGCAAGCTGTAATTTGTGTTCCGCATAGCAGTAAAAAATACGGTGATATGATCATGCAGGCATGCACTTTTTCTGTCTTTTCCGCTCCGGATGCTAACTTTGTTAGAAAACCATACCCATTATATCAAGACGCATGTCGATAAGCGTGTTCAATTGTATGCAGCACTTGCACAGAACGATTGTTATAAGACATCAAAGCACCGTGTGATCAGACTGCTTGTCATGCAGGGTTCACACCAGACGAGGTAGAGGCGGCAAGCGCGAGTGATTCACATGTTAAGTCATTCCAAAGACGCAATTAGGCATCCTGCGGCGCTGTAGGCACGGCGTGAATAGCGAGGATGCCGCGTTCCGTGCGAATTGAGCTTTGCTGCGGGAAACGCGTGAGTTGAAAAATCTGACCTTCTGCCAATTCCCACGGTGCGTTAACCAATCAGGACCTTGCTAAAGTAGTGACGTGATTACAGGAAGTGAGCAGAATCTCAGCGGAGACGCAGAAGCCCCTCCCATGACGCGAATTTCCGCGTGAATGTCTCAAATGACTAGAATTTTTCAACTTTCTTCTAAGATATATGTGACTTTTTGCCATGAAAATGTGAGGATTATGAAATCATGCAAGCCCTGCATATTTTGTGCACGGAAATCTGCGGAAACTTGCAAAAACTGTGGGACAATGCAAAAACTGCTAAGATATTTGTGACTTTTTGCCACGAAAATGCGGGATTATGAAATCATGCAAGCCCCACATATTTTGTGCACGGAAATCTGCGGGAACTTGCAAAAACTGTGGGACCATGTAAAAACTGCTGAGATATTTGTGACTTTTTGCCACGAAAATGCGGGATTATGAAATCATGCAAGCCCCACATATTTTGTGCACGGAAATCTGCGGGAACTTGCAAAAACTGTGGGACCATGTAAAAACTGCTGAGATATTTGTGACTTTTTGCCACGAAAATGCGGGATTATGAAATCATGCAAGCCCCACATATTTTGTGCACGGAAATCTGCGGAAACTTGCAAAAACTGTGGGACAATGCAAAAACTGCTGAGATATTTGTGACTTTTTGCCACGAAAATGCGGGATTATGAAATCATGCAAGCCCCACATATTTTGTGCACGGAAATCTGCGGGAACTTGCAAAAACTGTGGGACCATGTAAAAACTGCTGAGATATTTGTGACTTTTTGCCACGAAAATGCGGGATTATGAAATCATGCAAGCCCCGCATATTTTGTGCACGCAAATCTGCAATTTATGTGGTGAAATTGTGGCGTATTTGAAAAAATTTGGCCTCCGCATAAATATGCGGAATTTGGCTTATTATGCATTGAATCATGTGATCGCATAATTGCGTTTTTCTGGAGGGACTGAATAAATATAAAAACACAATCCGCTTAAAATCTGTGGAGCAACTGTAAGTGTGGAGCTGTTTTCTGTCATGAATTTTTATGCTGAATTTTTCACTTTACAATATTACACGATTAGGTCTTTTAAAAGTGACTCCGGCTAATGGCCGGCAGCTTGCGACACGCTGAGAGCTTCTATCTGTAAGGGAATCCTGCTGGTAAACAAAACAATAACAGGTTTTTCTTATCCCTGAAAAGACACAAGCTGTATTAATAAAAAAATCTTCCACTCTTCCATTAGCTATCAACTTCCTGTTTTCTTAATAAAGAGTGTCTTTCAAAGGGAATCTTTCAGAATTACACAATCCGGCCATTATGAAATAAAAGCTACGAAGGTACAGATGCTTTCTGCAGATGAATGCATTAGCGTCCTCGGGCCAACCGTCTATTGTGATGTCCGCTTAGGCTATTGTGAGCCTCAGTCACTCTCAGTGTAGTCTAAAAGAAGCGGGCAACTGCGGGTCAGGGCCGCTCTAACTGTGTCCATAACCAAGACGATATCAACAAATCTCGTCTATATCCTCGCCGACTTTTCTCCTTCCACGCAGAACGCAAAAGCAACCCTGGACTTTCCATAGATGTATCAATAGGACGATATGTACCAAGGTCAGAGTGTAATCTTTTCGAATGGTACCGACGTTCGAATAACGTCCGGAGAATGCTTACAAAGACCGAGCTGCCCGTCTGCTGCGACACGACTGGCGCAGTCGAGATCTTTAATGGAATTAAGTGTTAACATAGATACACATGAACCGACACTTTGTGTTTTCCCTCCTAGGAGCGTCTGGAGGAACGCAGTGAACTCTAATTCAATTAACACTTCCTGTAACAAGGGCCGCTATGAGAGGAGTCGGACACAGAAAGCTCCAGAGACATGGCCACGAATGGCTTTAGTCTTCCTGTAAGCCCTCGATTGAAAGAAGAAGCTCTTTAGAAACAAACGTCCGAGGGAATGTGCTATGAACAAAGGTAACTTAGTGCAGCATTGAATGTATGATGACAAAGACACACAATTAAAGCTGAAGTGTGTCAAATGTTTTCTCCTGCCTCAACTTCATTTTAAGAGACCATTTAAAAGATTTATTTAAGCATTAAACAAAATCGTACCAACACAGCAATGAATGAGTCTAGCCTGCTCTGTTGTCTAATCAACTAGTCTTAAAAGCTTACCAATGTCCTCAAGCATTTAACAATTTGTTTGATAGCACTTCAACCTAAATACCAGGCATCCACATAAACATTCAAGTTTAATACATTGAGATTTCACTTTGGCCAGACTGCCCACCACAGCACCCACAGAAACTGAAGACGGCAACTCTAAAATCTGTGTAAAGCTGTATTTGATACACTTTGCACCCGCAAGACCAGCATGGATGAACTGGATGAACTATTATATAGTCCTAAAAATAAAGGTGCTTCATGATGGCATAGAAGAACCATTTCTGGCTAAATAGCAGCCATTTTTTCACCACTTGAAAAAGGTAAGAAAGAAATGGTTCCTTTAAGAACCTTTGACTGAAAGGTTCTTTGAGGAACCAAAAATGGTTCTTCTATGACATCACTGTGAAGAACCTATTAAGGACCTTTGTTAAAGGGATAGTTCGGCCAAAAATGATATTAAACCCATGATTTACTCACCCCGAAGCGGTCCGAGATGCATATGTCCATCATTTTTCAGACGTCCTTCAAGTCCAAAAAATGTGCATCTATCCTTCACAAAATAAATCCAAACGGCTCCATGATGATGAACAAAGGCCTTCTGAGGGTAATCCGCGCCGATTTTGTTGTAGAAATATCCACATTTAAAACTTTATAAACGAAAATAACAAGTTTCCAGTAACGCAGGCATCTTAAGGGGGGTCGCACACCAGCGGCGCAGCTCAGCGTCACGTCGCATCGCGTCTAGAACAACTCGGAGGTATCGTAAACCGGAAATGCACATTAAAAATTTTGTCAGATAGCGTCTACTTTAAAATGCAAAATATACATTAGCAGCCAATGTTAATCGTTAACGATTTGGGAAAAATATGATGTTATTTAATGTTAAGCTATGTGAGTGGCGCTCTGTGGCGCGACAGGGATTTGAGCAACTTCCTGAGTCGTAGCTGGCCGGCGCGGACATGCGCCACCATGTGTTCGAGGTTTTTAGAACGGCGCGGCGCTGAGCTGCGCTTCCTGTGTGCGACCCATTTTAGTTGCGTCCGCATTCAAGATGAGAGCTTACGCAGTTTACGGAGGTTTCTCTGCTGCTGCCCTGTGCCCCCGCCCTCTAAATTTGTCATACGTCACTAAGAAAAAGTGCGTACACTACGCTGATACTCTCTCCTGAATACATCTCGGACAGCTTCGGGGTGAGTAAATCAGGGGATTAATGTCATTTTTGGCCTAACTATCCCTTTAAGAGTATAAATGGTTCTTTACAGCAATGCCATAGAAAAACGTCTCGGGTTACGCAAGTAACCTTTGTTCCCTGAAAAGGGAACGGGACGCTGAGTCTCCCTTTTATGGTTCCTGGCTCCCATGTCACCCAGTTGGTGACGGTACTCCCTACCATTAGTTGAATTTGAAATACACAGTCAGATGCAAACACACACCCGGGGGGCGTTCCAATAGCATAACCACAGCAACACAACGCGAGTTCCCTTGAATACAATATTGTGCCTGACGAAGACCTGATGGTCGAAACGTTGCACCATTAAATCATTATATTGGAGCAGATTATCAGTGTGCGGTCTTCTTCTGTTGTTTTTTTATTGATTATTTGTTGCCCAGCACCTGTACCCTAACGTTTTGGGTTTTTTTGGATGTGCAGTCCTTCTCGTACGTTTTTTGATCTTGGTTCCCCAAAGAACCTTTCAGAACCTTTCAGAACCTTTCAGTCAAAGATAAATTTTTTTCATACCTTTTTCTAATCTAAAGAAACTTTTTCATTACAAAGAACCAGGGGCGCCACTAGCAATTTTAGGCCCTAAGGATGTGAATTTAGGCACCCTACTGCACTCATTTCGAACCAAATGTAAATTTAATAGAAAAATACAGTACAGTAATCAAACATACATGATATGGTGTGTATGAACCTTTACCCAAAAACCTTTATAAAATCTTTATACACTTGATAATTTTGTGAAAACCCAGATGAATTATTTATTTGTGGTTTACTGTTTTCTAAATAAAGTCATCCTACATAATGTAAAGAACATTTTGTAAAAATATAAACTTGACTGAGTAAGTTCATGTCAGCAATTGAAAGCAGTGAAATAAATGTTTGAAATCAAACTGTGATGCTCTTTATCTCACAATTACATTTGAGACTTTTCTGTGTCTGGTTTTCACACGCAGGCTCTCAGTGACATACTGATTAGCACCTTCTTCATCTGGGTGAAGAGTTGGGGAAACTCCCTTGGGAAGAGCGAGTGAGAGCGACGCTTGCATGTGTATGAGTCCGCTAGCATACACGGTGATAGTTAGCAAAAAGTCAGCTAGCATAGTTTGCTAACAGAGAAAGCTGGCAGGTGGCTACAAAATCAAAATTACATTATTTTCATTTTCAGTAGTGATAATTGAATATTGAATTAACTATTAGGTAGCGGTTTGTAACATTAAGGAAGCTCCACAAAAAAAATATAGATCTCTTTTAAAAATACATTTATAATTTCGATTACATTACTACTACAGGGTTCCCACAGGTCCTTGAAATCCTTGAAAGTTTGTGAATCTAGGGAAAAAAATTCAAGGCCCTGGGAAGTTTTTGAAAATATACATACATAGATACAGGTCATTGAAATAGCTTGAATCTATTTTATGCAAAAAGTTTTCTGGAAAAAAAAGATTCCTTGTTGTTCCCTGAGAAGGGAACGAGACGCTGCGTCTCTCTTGTCATACTTCCTGCGTCCCTGTAACGCCGTCTTTGGAAATATTTCAGATAGCGATATACTTCCTGGCTACCACGTCACCGTCTTTGTCGTTAAGCCTCACCATTGGTTGAATTTGATATACACATTTAGACGCACTTACCCCTGGAGGCGTCCCCAAAGTGTCACAGCAGTGATGCAGCGCGAGTTCCCTCGAAAGGGAACTGTAACAATGTATCTTTAAAGGTAACACGATGTAACCTTGCTCTCACTTGAAATGTGTCCCCACATTTAGTTCTAGGCTATTGGATCTGGAAAGTCCTTAAAGGTCATTGAATTTGAAGTTAACTAAGGTGTGGGAACCCTGTACTATTACTATTACTAATAAAAATGACCACTGGGGGCCCCAAAAGTGCATGGGCCTAACTTCACTTAGTGGCACCCCTGCAATGAACTTTTGGTCAAAAAGGGACAACCCAGATGATGGGTTAAATTAACCCAAGAAATTTTAAATGTACACACATTCAGCATTTTTCCTTAAATGACTTGATGCTGAACGATCATGTTGCGCCTGGTTAGCAGACAGCGTAAGAATTAAAGTCTGCCGATGATGACAACGGTCTTCTGTTGTGCACTGACAAATCAGAGTGCAGGACCATAAATCAACCGGTGAAGGACACTGACACGAGACACAACAGCGTCCGTGAGACAGAGAAGACATAGAGACTCAAAGCAGCTCTCAGTAACACTAACAGCAGTTTTACACATGTAGATCAGCTGTCACCTTTTTGGGTTTGCTCGTGCAAGGATGTTGGAAAACAAACGGTTTAATAGCGAGGAGGATTTTTGCGGGCCGGCTTTCGGCTGGATCCGTGCTGCGGGGGGTTCGGGAAGAGAAGAAGCTTTTTATCTGCGACGAGCTGAACGACACCGTGTCACATCCTGTCTGGAGCCTTTCATGTTTCACTTCACCGCACACTTCACAATCCCTCCGCTTTCCTCCCCTGCCACCGAATACATTAGTCTTGTTGTTCAGGCACTTGTCATGTTTTGAAGACATTCCAGTAAAATGCAGAATAATAACAAGAGCTGTGATAAAAGCTAATGCAAGTGGCAAAGAAAGACGATGCCTCGGCTCTATATCCAAAGAGAAAGACGTACGTATAAAGGGTTTACCTGCAATAAAAAGCTGAAATTGTAAGATGTTTCCAGAGATTGATGGTCTGATGTTTGCCTGAAAAGGGAAAAATAAATGAACAAGATTATGAAAATGTTATAGTATTAATATCACAGAATGAGATTACATTTTAAAGTATAGATGCACTTTAAGTATAGAAGATACATGGCCAGGTCATTTTTGGTTTTATTTTCTACTGTAACTTATTCAAATAAAATGATCTCATACACTGTTACACATTATCGCATAGTGTAATTTGTGTTTTGTCCTCACTGGCCACAACACAACATTTTGTGGTGTAGTGATGAGTAGCTCTGCCAACAATGAAATCTCATTGGTGACCAAATTACTCAATAACTATAATTGAAGTCAACTTTAAACACTAACAAGCCATTTAATATGCTGATATAATTTCACAATAGATTGAGAAAATCTTTTTTGTAAAAACAAGACAAATTTCATGTGAAAAGATAATAAAGACAATGCTTTCCAAGAATTATCATCCATCAATAAAACATATACATTACAATAAATAACATGTATTAAGGAAGTAAACAGCCTCAGCCATTACTGCAAATATCAAATATGTTCAGACTGGCTGTGATCGTGCGGTTGTCACGCAGCCGTGAGGACATATTTTATTATTTACCTTCAAATAATAAAAATTATATTGTAGCTCAGCTGGTAAAGCCCTGCAGTAGCACAGCACATGGAGCACACATATGTATTAAATGCATAGCTTATAAAAGGATAAATTGTTTACCCAGAACTGATTTTACTTTAAACATTTCTGGTGTATTTGTCAAATGTATGTGTGTGTGTGTGTGTGTGTGCGTGTGAACTGTCTTAGTGTCTCTGATCCTAACATCTGTTCCTCCCTGACAATCTGTGGTGCCGCGCACACACACACACACACACACACACACACACACACACACACACACACACACACACACACACACACACACACACACACACACACACACACACACACACACACACACACACACACACACACACACACAGATCTAAATGAGGACATCCCATTCACTTGTATTGTTTAAATAACTAGCTACACATTGTGTACACAGTACACATCTTAAACACAACCCTGCACCTAACAGAACTGCATATTTACATTAATATGTATATATTTTCATAAACACACACACACAATGGACTGTTACTGAGAAATGTGCCAAATACGCAGTAAATCATTTATATTTAACATTAGTTTTCCATAATCCTTACTAAACACTAAAGTTATATTGATTGATTTTTGCAAATGATTATGTGAGACACTACGAGTCTTAACTTCAATGTAAATGTGTTAAAAGTTGAAATATGCCAATCCAGTTTGTTTCTAATGAGCACTTGTAAGAGCTTCTGTCTGGATATGTCCTGCCCTCTAGTGGCCATCTGTAATAAAACCAACCGAGTTCATAAGAAATATGTATCTTAAAATCTGTACGACTTTATTTCTGTGGAAGATTTACTGCATGTACTGAGGGCTCTCTGCCCATACAATGAAGAAAAGCAGGGTTGTTGAGTTTCAAAAGAAATTGAAGAATGAGATGTTAAGGAGGTGCTCCTCACACAAAACTATTGCATGAACTTGCACTATTTTAATCTCACCTTTATATGTATTGTATATATTATATGTAATACGTCCAGTCTAGAGCTTGACAGCTGTGTTCACCATGAACTCTTGTTGTATGGAGAAACACCACAGACATCAGCCTCAGAAACTAATATAAGATAAAAAAATAAAGAATATGTGACCCTGGAGCACAAAAACCATGATAAAGGTCAATTTTCTGAAATTAGGATACCTAAAAGCTATAAATAAGTTTTGCATTGATGTATGGTTTTATGGATGTATGGTTTGTTAGAGATACAACTATTTAAAAAACTGGAATCTGAGGGTGCAAAAAAAATCTAAATATTAAGATCACCTTTAAAGTTGTCCAAATTAAGTCCGTAGCAACACATACATATATTACTAATGATAAATACATTTTTTATATATTTATGGTAGGAAATATATCAAATCAAATCAATGTTTATTTATTTAGCACTTTTTAAAAACAGCAAGTGTCTCACAAAGTGCTGCAGACAAAGCCAAACAATTAAAAAAATATATATATATTATAAAATAAACAATAAGTAAAATTTAAAAAATAAAACACACAACATTAAACTCAATAATAAAATAACAGTACAGTCCTCTTAGAACACAAGAAACATAAAAAGAACAGCTCTCAAACTGAATTAAAAGCAAGACTATAAAAATAAGTTTTGAGATTGGATTTAAAAAGGGTAATAGTTTGTACCTGTCTTAAATCTTGTGGCAGACTGTTTATAAAAAATTTCTTCATGTAACATAATCTTTGCTTAATATCCTAATGATTTACACTGTAAACATTTGCTGTAATTATGCAGCTGTTTGCCAGTAACTTACTGTAGATTAAAATTTATGTTATTTACTGGCAACAGTACATTAATGAACATTAAACATGAACAAGTCTTTGTCTTTACAGAATAAAGTCCATATGAAGTAAAATCCATATAAAAAAAATCCTCATGCATGGAAAGCATCCTCATCAACCTTTTTCAGTTTTTTCCCAGAATGCTTTGCATGAGGCTGTTATTTTAGTTTTATTCTGTAAAGATTAAGTGAATGTTTAATGTTAATTTGTTGCCAGTAAATAGCATAGACTTAAATCTACAATAAGTTACTGGCTAACAGCTTACAGTAATCCTGTAATTTCAGTTAAAAAAAACACTGTAAAACTTTTTTTTAAAGTATATGGCATAAAAAATGTATAATTTGCTATATATATATATATATATATATATATATATATATATATATATATATATATATATATATATATATATATATATATATATATATATATATATATATATCAGAGTCTCTTTTACATTTACGCATTTGGAAGTCGCTTCTATCCAAAGTGATTTACAGTGCATTACAAGCTTTACATTATCAGTACGTATGTTTCCTGGGTTCGAACCCTTGACCTTGACCTTTATTAAAAAAGAATAATAAATAATAGAGCTGCAAAGCGATTAATCGTGACAAATTGTTTGCAGAATAAAAGTTTTTGTTTACATCATATATGTGTGCATATTAATTATGTATAAATAAACACACACACATGTATGATTTTAAGAAAAATATATAATTATAGATATAAATAAAATATAAATATAAAAATGTATATACACATGTAAATATTTTTATTTATTTATACTGTATACAGAATTATTATACACAATACACACACATAGCCTATATGATGTAAACAGAAAAGTTTATTCTGCAAACAATTCGTTGCGATTAATCGTCATGCAGCCCTAATAAATAAAAAATCTTGTTTGGGGAAAATGGCTATTAACAGTGAAAACAGTAAAGAAAAGACCAAGTTATGACCATAATTGTCTGTTTGTACTTCTCAGTCAGTATTTTCTATAAATTAGCAAAACTTTCACTGCATGTAAAACTGTTAATATATATTAAAATTTTAACTTTAACATTAACACACCAGCATCTGTTACATCTTTTATATTAAATTTTATTTTATTGCACATAAGAATTTTTCAGTCTTTTATTTGACTTTCAGTAATGCTGAACTGATGTTTCTGAATCAAATAACTAATACTATGAACTAATACTATGAATAATACTTTTATTCTCATCTATCAGGGTAATATGTAATTATTTTCCTTTTCTTATCAAACAGTAGCCTCATTAATTTTCACTTTATAATATGATATTTTTTACTGGCCCGAAATAGTACAATATTTTTATTATAGCAACATTAATGTGTTTATCAGAAAAATATATCATAATATAATAATAATAATAATTTTGTTTTCAATAGTATGAAATTATTAAGCTGTAATATCTATGACACCTGTGAATTTGTAAACAATTTGCAAACAAAATTCATATAAAAATGAACAATTGTGAAAAGTGCTATATAAATAAGTAAAACACACTTCTGATTCATCATTTTAAGGCATTTTCTACCACAAACATGTCAAGTCAGTCTCGCAAATTCCCACAAAACCTCATCTGATACCCTGATGAACTTTAAAATTTACAACAGCAACATTTATGCTTGCAAGCCGCAACTATGATCAATAAACACAAGACATGGTGAGCCCTTCCTCACAAGCCCTGCGTGATAATTAAAGAAACAAAACATATTCATGTGAAATCCATCCATCTATAATCTAAGACGGCTCATAAAGCGATCAGTTACTGTAAGAGACAGCGAAATCCAGAGAAACAGAGATAGTAGAGAGGCAGTAAGAGGTCAGCACAATATTGAATTTTTGCGAATATTTCACACAATACCTCCTGGCAGTGTAAATATTTTTGACTATAGCCCGATACTTTAGGGAAGTCAGATCTCCCCGCACGGCTCTGCTGCTCTTCTAGGCTGCCCAGAAAGAGAGAAAGACAGAGAAGAAAGATTGCTTTAGGTTATTCATGGATTGACTCTTCAAATCCCAACATATGCTCCTCTGTTTCCATTCCCAAACATCAGGAGAAATGGACCATTTCCTCACTGCGGTCTCTTCTGCAGCACCCCGTCCGCTGCTCGCAATGTAAATCATAGAGAGATACAAGCCAAACGAATGCTTCCTAAACACATGTGGGGTGTGTGTGGGCAGTCTGTGAAGTTAAAGACCTCATCCGTGAGTCTGTCAGCCCACCATGTTTCTGCATTTTGTTTTTCTTTCTTTCAATAACAATTTCGACTACATTAACAATTCCTGCAGGAAACATCAGCGCTCGCAGGCAACAGCATAGTTAGTGGTAAACTTTAAGGTAAGTTTAGTTTTCTATGTAAACGAAATGCTGCAGAGACAGTTTTTTTCAGCTGCATATTAGGCCTGAAACAAACTTTACGCAAGTAAGTTAATAGAAATGTTTTAAATTTACACAAACTTAATTTTCTACATCTTTGCAAGACAAAATATTGGCATGAACACAATTCATTACACCAGGGGATTTCAAACTTTTTTGTCAGCTGAACCACACTGACAATTTATTTAACTTAAATTACCCCCTGACATTTTAACTATTTCCTGCCATTAAAGAGTTATCTCATCAATTAAGAGAAAACGCATCCTTACCAATGACGAGTTTTCACGGCAATCCATATTTCCGCTATTACCCACTAGGTGGTGCGCTTACCCAACTTATAAACCACTGACGCATCCACTGATCCAAAAACAGTAAAAACTCTGTGTATGTTTTGACAATTGCTCTGAATCTGATCTCTAACAAAAGTCAATTATCTCAGCTTTTTGTACAAAATTTTTATTTGTAAAGAAACCTACCCAAGATAGGATGAAAACTTTTTTTTTAAAAAACAGACGTTTTTTAATTTGATATATTGTATGTTTATATATTTAAAGGTACACCGCAGAACGTTTTGGCCACTAGGGGGTGCTAGACATGTATTTTTAAGGTCTAGTGCCCCTAAAGGCCACAAGCGCGGCTGCACTGTCGCAAGGAAAAAGAAGACAACTCTTTAGGTCACACCTTCCAGCATGTCATATGAATATAATTTCATGGGTTTTATTTTTTTCAAACCCCAAAAGATTGCGTAGCTCATGTTTACAAGCCAGTTGTAACGGTACATTCACACGGGGCGAAAGGTATGTCTGAAGCATGGCCAACAGCCAATTACAGTGGCCCCAACCTATGCTCCGGCCTTCCATAAATGTAATTGGCTTGCTCTGCCTAGGTTATTTGCATAAGGCAATCTGATTGGCTGACGCACGTGTTGGCGCTTGAAAAGTTGAGAAATGTTCAACTTCTGCCGCGAGCAATGGCACTGACGCGGCGCCAACGGATCCACAATTCAGTTCGTCAACACATGCCGCATTCAAAGTGAATGCGAGGCATTAATGCTTACGCCCCATGTGAATGCACTGTAACGGTGGTCGCTTGGTTAAAGTTTATATAAAAATTGCCTTAACTGGAAATCGAACCCGGATCACCTGTGTCGTAGGTCCGTGACGCTATAACAGCGCCACAGAGTCACATGACATGAGTCACTCTCTCCACTCTCCAAGTAGCCTCCCGTAAAATTCACGTTAAATAAAAAATAGTGTTTGGGGGCCAGACAGAACTTAATATATGCAAGCAATATAGTCCAAAAGCATGACGGCCAAGTCGGCATCGGTAAGGAACCCCTCCTCCTTTAGTTCACGCCAGCAAGTGAATGCTGGCCCAATATTGATCCTCGTCCAACTTTTTTAAAAACGCTGGCAGGGAAAGATATTTCAATCATGTATTAGCACATTTGCATGTTCAAAAACATTTATTTTTCATTTGCTTTAAAGTTTTATCAGTAGTATTTTATATGGTTATTGTTATTATTACAGATCTCAGTTTGGGAAACCCTGCATTGTTCAATGCAGGTGCGTTTTGAATGTCCAGCAGGCGCTGTAGCAGACATTTGCATAAATACTTTCTCTATGCTTAATCTTCTCTTTCAGGTCAAATACTGACACGACAAAGCATCGTTTGGAGGACTAGCATCTGGCAAGTTAAACTGTCGACATATTATTATATTTGCCAAATAGCACATCTTATTATTTGAAAGTATCTCTATCACCCTCTTAACTACACACGCAAGCTCATTCGAAGGAACCAAGATCTTTGTGTTTTTGTGCTAACAAAACATATGCCAAGCATTTCTTCAGTCTGTGTGGCTGATGTGTCACATTAAGAAATCATTTTATTATCAGTCTATGATCTGATGATGAAACGCTAACGCGAGACAGACCGCTTCATTTGTCAGCCGTGTCAGAAGATCGAATCTAAAAGCATGTTTGTATTTTGGTTCTTTGGCGCAGTGCGCCGCTGTCAGAAATCTTTATGTTTGTTCTTAAGAGACTCTTTTTATTATTTTCTGTACAAATATGTTTTTGCCTTCCACACCCTCCTCATCCTGCTGTTTCATTTCTTTTTGCGTTTCTGCTTTTGATGGCTTGTACAGCTGCCCATCTCTGCTTCATGCCTGCTTGTTCAATGCACTTTATGCTTTCACTAAAACTCTTTTGAAACTCTAAAAAACTGTCTGCAATCTTTCGAAGAGTAAAGAGAAATCTTTCTCATCACTGCAAGTCTCTGTCTCAGACGCAGCATCTATGGGCCGGACAGACTGAAAGAAGAGACTCGATTCAAGATCAGCACAGCTGAAAGCTGTCAGTTTTATCCAATAATGAAAATGCACAGACATTGAATACTGACCAGTAATATTATTGACCGAAAAACCTCTCTCTTCTTTTACCGCCCACCGCGTGCTGCTGGGGTCATGACGGAGGTACAGCGGTTCAGGTGGTGAGTTCTGCCCTACGGGTGCAAAGCAGTGAATTCGTGAGTTGTAAAAATAAAGCTTGCGTGTTGAATTAATGCGTTGAGTTCAGAGAACACAATTACTAAAAGCATGATTTTAACAGGTCGGTCTCTTGAGATTATAAACTCTTTAAGGCATAGACCTGGTCCAAACTAATAAAAATGACACACATTTGGTTTAGTGTAAGACTAACTTGGTTCCCAAACTTTTTCAGCATCGGCACCCCTTGTGTACCGTGCATTCCTTCGTGGCCCCCAAAGAAAACTTCTAAAACTCAACATTTTAATAAAAAAACATTAAATTATACAAAAAAGTAGTGCTTTTGGTTAGTAGCCTTATTTTTTAGGTTTAATTACACAGAATTCATGATAAATTAATGTATTTCATAAAATGTCATAAAACTGAGCCCCCCCTGGCACCATCTCGTGGCCCCTCAGTTTGAAAACCACTGGTGTAAGATACAAAGGCAAAACAAATAAAGGAAAAGGCCAATCTGCCAAGGCCCTCTCCTTGTCCAAATTCATCTACAGTACTTCCATACTTTATAGTATAGAGATGAAATGATTTGAACATTTTACATCGCAGTTTCAGTGACCAAAATCACCACGATTATCAAGATTATCATGGTTTTGTGAACAATTTCTAGAAGAGTAAAAAAGTAGGCGAGAGCGGGGCACAACCTAAAGGTTTTTGACTTTGGCTTCACACTTAAAGTTTGTTTGTGGGTCCTACCATTATCATACAATTACACCTAAAGTGACAGGAGTGTAAACGTTACCCCATAGGTGGGGTTCATTGTAACAAACAGAGGATTTGTTGTAACACAAGCTAGAAAATTCAGTTTGAACAAAAATAATTCAATCAAATTCTGTCTATATACTAAAGGTGGAAATTGTTTATACAGTATATCTGCCTATAATAGATAGAGATCTACACATTCATCCATCCATCATCCTTCATGTAACCATCTTTAAATTATGCAGCGATGCATATAAATAGTTTTTTTTTTTTTGAAAGACAAAAAATCATAATTGTGAGTTATTTCTCCTGATATTGTATTAACAGTTATCATTTTGATGAATAGTATTGACATTGTTTTCATTTCATTATCATTGTATATATCTGAGGCTTTATTGTAAAACTGTGTGACAACTAACCCCGCTGTGTAAAAATTACTAGGAGTTACTGACATGTTTCAAAATGCTGTTTTAGGTAACAAGACAGTGATCAAAATAATATAAGGTTGGATTTGGTGACTTACACACACAACTTAAGATGTATAATATCTTAACAAAACACATCAAATCTTTCCACAAATTCACAGATCTTCTGACAGTAAAAGAAAAAGACCAAAAGCACAGATTGCTCTGCCCTGTATAAATATGTAAAGTAGCCATGTTACAATTAACCCTGCGTTAGTTTGTGCCCCGCTCACCCCTACTGATGCAAACCAAATTTAAAATTGATTTTACATTTAAATGTACTTTTGTTCGCATAAACATCAAATAAATAGCATTAATCATGGCACATTTGGGGTTGTGGGATAAATGTTCATCTAGTTCAGATAAAACACAAGTGAGTAAATCAAATTTTCATATAAGGGCAAATCAACAAGTCATCTGTCTGCGTATGTTGTGAGAAGTTAGGAGAACTTTATGACCCAGGAGTAAAGCTGCATGACACGTGCACTCACAAGAAACAAAAAGAGTAGAAAGGAGCTTTAAAGAGCACCTATTTCCTTGCTAAAAACAACGTTATTTTGTATATTTGGTATAATACAATGTGTTTGCGTGGTTTATGGTTCAAAAAACACATTATTTTACACATACAGTAAATTTTGTAGCTCCAGATATCCTGTCTTCCTGAAAACAGAAAACAGATCCTCATCGATCTGAAAAGCGCTGTGTCCAGTGGTGGGACGGATTGCATGCGATTTGCGGACTAATACACAAATTTAAATAGGGAAGTTTGTTTCAAAAGCTTGCAAATGTTAAAGGAATAGTCTACTCATTTTCAATATTAAACTATGTTATTACCTTAACTAAGAATTGTTGATACATCCCTCTATCATCTGTGTGCGTGCACATAAGCGCTGGAGCGCGCTGCGACGCTTCGATAGCATTTAGCTTAGCCCCATACATTCAATTGTACCATTTGGAGATGAGGTTGGAAGTGACCAAGCACATCAGCGTTTTTCCTATTTAGACGAGTGGTTGTGCGGGCAAGTTTGGTGGTGCAGAGTGGAACGTGGCGCTTTTCTGAGCGGGTTTAAAAGAGGAACTACATTTTGTGGCGCAACAGCACTTTTGGGAGCACTTGGACTCGCCTGAAAAGTCCGCTCCCCTTCTCACTCTCATAATGGGAGAGGGAGGGTGTTACTGCGCCGAGTCGAAGTACTCACAAAAGTGCTATTACGCCATAAAATATAGTTCCTCTTTTAAATCCGCTTAGAAAAGCGCTACATTTTATTTTGTACCACCAAACTTGCTCGTATAACTACTCGTCTTAAATAGGAAAAACGTTGATGTGTTTGGTCACTTCTAACTTTATCTCTAAATGGTAGCATTGAATGAATGGGGCTAAGCTAAATGCTATCGAAGCGTCGCAGCGCGCTCCAGCGCTTACGTGCACGCACACAGATGATAGAGGGATGTATCAACAATTCTTAGTTAAAGAGTAACTAAACCCTAATCCAACTTTTTTTAGTTAATGATCTGTAAGAATGATTGTTTATTAGTGCTGTTCATTGATTTTAGTAAGTTTTTTGACATTTGGATATAAAGTGTTTTAATACTACAATATATGGTGTAAAAACATCTGAGTGCTTCAGGTTGAACGGTGGCTACTGCAGTTGAATTTTCCTATTGGATGTTGGGTCCAAAAAATGACTTGTGACGTAAGCAGGTTCAAACTTACCACGCCCTTGTTACGATCTCACCACACACTTGGTACGATCTTAGTTCGTCCCCTCTATCTCCGTTGGGATCTGCCCACTTTTCTTGCATTTTTCAAATATTGCCAGTGGGTGGAGTCAGGCTCTGACCAGAGGTTTAGTTACGCTTTAAGGTAATAACATATTTTAATATTGAAAATGAGTAGACTATTCTTTTAACATTCAAGTGATTTTAAACAATTTAATCACAAAAGGTGCTAAAGTGAGCAGCTTTCTGTATCCCTGTGTGGGCCAGTGCGCGATTAAGTGCACTCAATAGTGCACACACGGAGAGATGCGTTTCAAAAAGCAAGCAAACATAAAATCTTCCTGTTCTTGACAGGGCACATACAAACAAAATTATCTCCACAGTATTCTTTTTCTAATAACAACATTTGTTTATGTCTTAAGTTTATGTATAGATTAGAATCAGAAAACAGGAGAAGAGATTTTACTTACTGTAAGTCTGTGTCACTAATGTTAATCAAACAACCCAAAACAAAGAAATAATCACTTCTGTAGCTCTATAAATAATAATTATATTTAATCTTTGGCCATGGTTTCTTTAAATTACATTTTTCATTTAGAAAATGCTTTTATCGAAAGCCACTCATTGACAAAGCAGCTAATAGAAAACATTTTGTTTATTTTTTATATTTTATTCAATAGGGAACAAATGGACAAAACATTTCATAATACAATTTGAGTGGACTAAAGCAGAATGTATA
Organism: Misgurnus anguillicaudatus; assembly: GCF_027580225.2. NCBI lineage: Eukaryota > Metazoa > Chordata > Actinopteri > Cypriniformes > Cobitidae > Misgurnus > Misgurnus anguillicaudatus. The sequence continues at coordinate 40,546,703 of NC_073353.2, forward strand.
CTTTTACCTGCAGGATTTTGCAGGTGGGGAGCGTGATTAATTGTACATTTTGGGGGCAGGAGTGGGACAACATCATATCTTTTTTGCGGGACTGAAAATCTATACCACGCAGACTAACAATTGGTCCTTGAATGTGTTGTGATCGAACGTGTTGGTTCTACTTCAAATATTTTAATCGGATTGTGAATCGATGTCGTTTTGCACCAAATTATCTAAAATGTATTTTTTTAAATGTTCGATCTCGATTTCATATTGACTTTAAAGGTGCAATCAGTAATGGTTGCCTCTCTATCTCCATCTCTGCTTGTAGCATAAAATTGTAAGTAACTTTCAGAGTTATTTTCACCATGTGGTTTGAAGTCAAATGAAGTCCAAGGAGACAGTTTTGAAATTTTTTTATGTACTTGCTGATTTGAATAACTGAATATTAACTTAATTTTAATTAAACACAGTTGAGAAGGTGGTCACAATCTCCTTTTAATACTCTAGACCAGTGGTTCCCAAACTTTTTCAGGGTTTGGCCCCCCTTGTGTACGGTGCATTCCTTCGCTGGCACCCCAAAGTTCTAAAACTCAACATTTTAATAAAAAAAACATTAAATTATACAAAAAAGTAGTGAGGTTTAATTACACAGAATTCTTGATAAATTAATGTATTTCATAAAATGTCATAAAACTGGGGCCCCCCTGGCACCATCTCGCGGCCCCCAGTTTGAAAACCACTGCACTAGACCGTTTTTGTCACAATGCGTCAAAAACGTGCAGTTAAATTTGCTATTTTTTTTATTTAACAACCTTGTACATATTCAAAAGACTACAGACTTTTTAAACCTGTGCCACTGTATGTCCTAAACATCATCATCGTTTTTCTTCCAGCCTTTATCTATAAGAATTACACTGGAAAAAGCATCAGAACGACTCTGAGCCAATTCCCCTCAGGCATATTTAAAAATAGAGCTCTTTTTCTTTTGCCTTTTGAGACTTAATGACTCTTTTGCAACTCCACAGAGAATCGCTCGCAGTAATTGATTATTAAAACTTGAAATTGCAAAGCACATCCATTATTTCGTGAGTGAATGTGTTATCCTCGTAATTAACAAAGCAGAACACTCTCGGTCCTTCCAACACAGAGACCTCCGGAAAGAAAAAAAGAAACGAAAAAAAAAAACAGGACAGAAATCCTGGGGTTAAACAGACCAGAGAGTCCACGCTGTAACACTGCAATTAGCTTCAGCTACAATCTATCAGAGCGAGAAACACACACAGAGAAATAAAACACACACACCTCATCGCCACAACAGTCTCTGTCAGTTCTTTTAAAGAAAGAAAGAAAGAAAGAAAGAAAGAAAGGAGTCAATTTTCATATTGCAATTGTATTGTTTCATTGGCAGAATAGGCTTTATACAGCTCTTAAACATTTTATATGTTGTGTGTCTGAAACGCTTCATATCTTCTATATAATGCGCTACAGTATATTGCGCATCCACCATTTTGTAGGGATGTCTGAAACCTGAGTGGAAAACTTCATTCCCTAAATTCATTCTTTTTATTCTCAATGGTAACTATAAAATGGTTGTCCCCTCAAATAATGCACTATTTAAGGGTATAGGGAGCATTTTCAGACACAGCCTAGTTGGGGGATTCTCGCAAAATTAGACTTATGAGGTGTCATGAAACATTTTGATAAAAAAATGCTATCAAAATAAGAAGCATACAGTTACAAACATCTTTTCATGTACTATTTTGCACATGATTTAAATGAAACATACAAACCAATTTTGTAGTTTTTTCCATATTTAACGGGAAAACTTCATTACCGCAACGTGTCCATGACTGGATTTGGGTTCTTTGACATGGAAATATTTATAATTAAAAAATCTAAATAATAAAAAGCTTCAATGCATGTTATACTATAAACATTCACAGTAAAGAAACATGTGGTATTTGGTGATCATTGGTTAATGTAGAGACAACACTCTAAAAACAAACTGTGCTATATAGCACCAAAAGTTGTTCTTTGCTCGTAATCATAGAAGAACCATTTTTAGTGCCATATAGCACTGGTGAAGCACCAGTGAAGCACCTGTGTAGAACCAAATAGGGGCCATATAGCACCACATATGGTTCCAAAAAGCACTATGTGGTTCTACACAGGTGCTTCACTGGTGCTATATGCCACTAAAAACGGTTCTTCTATGATTACGAGCAAAGAACCACTTTTAATAAGGAATATAAATGTGTCCAAGACCAATTTTCTCATCCTCCCCAACAATTTTCAATCATTATTTAAGCCCTCAAGGAACTAACATGTTCAAAACAAAAATTGTTGGAAGGGACATAATTGACACTCAAGATGGTAAGCAGTTCTTATTTTTTCTCTCCAAATTAGAGTTAAAATTTTGTTTGTCATAGTACCTAGACAACTTTTAGTTCTCATTACCGAAACAGGAGTTTGTTAATGCATATATGTAATCTAATATCATGTTGTGGTAATGATAATTTTGGTAATGATCATCTTAAAAATGTAAATAATTCTACAGGAGATATTTTTAAATCCTCTTAAAATAATGGTTAAGTTCAGACCTTAATCTTATATGTGCAAAAAAATTGGCTTCAATGGCTTTTTAAAAATTCTGATGCTGGACACCTTCTAAATCTGGATTTCGTGAGAATCACCCAGTTATTAAAAAAATGTCTTATGTAGGAATGCGCTGATTGTCGATAGTCATATGGCTGATACCGAGCCCTTATGACGATAGTTGGCATGTTTGGCCTTTATTATAATTTTAAATTGTTATTAGCATCAACATAGTTTCACATTAACATGCGCATTGCTTTCCTCGCATGAGAGGGCTTGTGGGTTTGTAATGCGCACGGGACGGACTCCTTCTCGCACCTGAACTTGTAATGCGCATGACTCGGACTCTTCCTCACACCTGAGCTTGTAATACGCGAGGCTCTGAGTCTGACATTTCCTTGCACTAAAGAGGTTGTTAGGCACGCAGACGTTTAAAACCGTGATACATATCGTTATCATGATATAAAATGAATCCTATCGTGATAGAAGATTTTGGTCATATCGCCTACCCCTAGTTCAGAGTGTCATGTGTGTTGCTCGTCATGCCAAAATATGTGTTTGGTGCGTCATGTTAATCTATGTGCATGGATGGATCATGTCAAAATACGTGTCTACTGCACATGCTTTGAAAGGGTTTATGATAAAAGAGCAGCTCGTGTTCACAAAATACTCACAAGACACTAACTTAATACTTAACTCTGATTACACATGAGATTAAGCGAGTATCTGGCAAATCTGAGCATCTTTTTTATCATAAACCCCTTTGAAGCATCTGGAGCAGACATGTATGTTGACATGATGTGTGATGCACATAAGTTTACATGACACGTCGAACACAAATTTTGAAATGCCACACACATTATGGGCTAAATACATGTTGTGACGAGCTTTGCATCGTGCGCCCTAGAAGAAAAAGTCACCGTCCGCCAGTGGTGCAAAGGGCTCTAGTGTCTTCAAATGCACCTGGATGTTAGGGTACATAAACAGAATGTGTCACAGGAAGTGTTCCTCGAAGGGGGTCAAGCTGCGCCTAAAGGTACGAATGACTGTGTTTGGCATTAATGCAAGTGCTAATGTCACAGAAGCCCCAGAGGTAGTGAACTTCCAGCGAAGTATACAAAGATTACAGGAGCGAGAGACTTTAGTGTAAACAATACTTGCCCCCCCTTTAAAATACACACACACACATAGAAACAGAGGGTGATGAGAAGGCACTATAGAGATGATCTTCGGTATCTGCTGTGTAGAGATTTTTAATTCAGTCATTAAAGTTTTTGAAAGGCTGGCGTGTTTGATGTATTCACCTGTGGCTGGTTGCATAATCGAGCCGCTAAGTTAAGACTAGTGTTGGGCTTTATGCCCCATAGTGAGATTGTCCTATCGTCAGCCTGTGAGATCGCTGATACACGATAACATAAGGGGGGCAATAGCTTAGTCATTTATTTATTTGTTCTAGGGGTGGGCGATATGACCAAAATCTTCTATCACGATAGGATTCATTTTATATCATGATAATAACGATGTATCACTGTAAAGTTTTTTTATGTTTTAATAAGGTTTTTCTGTTATTAAAATCTATAATATCATATACATTTTCATCACAAAAACCTTATACAAGCATAAAAAGAAGATAAAAACTAACAAAAATCAAGCTCATTGAAGATAAACAGTATAATAAAGGGATGATAATAAATAATTATGTATGTATGTATGTATATATTTTTTATTTAACATAGAAAGGTGATTTAGTCAAGAGCAGTAAGAGGAGCATGACGTGGGCGCGTAACCTCGATAGAGATGATATATAGATGAATATCTCTACCGGTTGACAAATTTCTACTGGTTAATCATGTCTACTGGTTTAACCCGCCCCTACTATGAACACATATTTTGAATTCGCACCCTTTGGATGAGAAGTCAACGGTCGCCACTGCTTTTCACACAGAGATTACGGAAAATAGACGGAAAATGCACCCAGGACTTGTCCGGGATTATTTGATTTTTGCTACATTGACAATAATTCACACATTCCGTAAAGACACGTGACATATTTAAAGTCCTGCACTTGGTAGGTTTTTTCAACAGCACCTGAAGTTTGCTAATTATCCGTGATTTCGCTCTCGAGAAACTCCGCGTGTGCATTTTTGTTTATGACAACAAGACCATAAGGAGCGCGTGATGTGCCATTTTTGTCATGCTGGTAAATGATCTCAGCTTCAGGGTGGATAGTGCCGAGCTCCCCGATCTCTGCTTCAGTCCAGTTTGCCAACATTTCTCGTCATAATGGTTATCTATGTTTAAACCCTGGGACAAAGAGCTGAACCATAACTTCTTGTTGCGATGACACGCGTGTCCTCACTATGGCACACCCCTTATGGCATTGTTTCTGCCAATTTTACAGAAATTTTCTGGGACCAAAGTGCTGTGTGAATGAGGAAGGATGATTCTGCCGGCAATATAAATAAATTTCAATATGCATATGGCAGATACTTTCAATCTATACATTTCTATCAATATGTCACGAAACCATTGAAACACCACGGCACTAATGATTTTAGCTTTAAAATGTGTAATATAGTAACATTAAAAAGCATCAGAATTAACACAATACTGTGTTCTACCTTGCACAATGTGTGATTTCAACATAAGAATTTATAATTGTAAATTTTATCTCATTTTCTGCTGAAATGCTCATTACCGCAATGTGTCCAGCTGTGTTTGAACATGCGTTATGTTGTAATTTAATCAAATTAACACAAAAATATTAAGAAAAAAATAAATGGATGTTTTGCTAGACTACTTTAGATGACAGAAAAAATATTTACTGAATATTCATGTATAATAATAATGAAGAAAAATTAGGAAAATGATGTGTCCATGCCTGATGTTCTCATCCTCCGCAACACTTTTTGAGAACAGTTTAAGCACACATAAAGAATTTTAATAAAGTTTGATTTTGAGTGACCAAGCACATGGACCAGTTACTTCAAGATGGCTACCAGGTAAGATCTTTTTTTTTCAGTTAATTTGAAATATTGTCTTGTCAGAATGCTTACACGACATTTTGATTATCATTACCGCAACAGATGCTTATTAAATGTTTATTTAATTAATAGAAGCATAATACGTTGATTTTAAATGCATGTGCTGAATCTCCAAATTATGTTCTTTCAGGTTTGTCATGTCATTTTGAAAATATGTCAATGTTGATGTTTTCTGAGATTTTTTAGGACAAATTTTTTAAATCATGTTACAAAAAGTGTTAAATGATAAGTAAAAGTTTTTAAATTAATGTTCCCCTTTACTCCAGACTTTGTTTTTCAATGTCTGGTGGGAAAAAAAGTAAATTTAAGCAATTTTTAAATTTTCATGCTTGACATTTTTAAAACCAAGTTTTCGTTAGAACCACCCATGTGTGTTCCCTGGAAATTTAACTCATCATCTTTGTGTTGCTAACATAAAGTCAAAAAAAAAATGTATATATTTAAAGTACAAACAAAGGCATTATGGGCCAGTTTTTAACATGTTATATTTAAAATTTCGCTGTTGCAAATTTATAGTGGTTTTTTTTTCAGTATGTGAATTGTTCTAGTGTGCACCTTGTTTGCATTCTATGCACATCATATTTATGATTTCTTGTTACAATGTTAAAAGTAAAAAGTCATTAAACAATTGTAGGGGTCTATTGTTAATGCAAATGTGTTTTTCAGTGATATCGCTACCAGCATTTATATTGTAATATAGATTCTGTTTCTGCAAAACTAACTAATTTGTATGAAATATTGATAATAATTGATATTGAATCGAAACAAGAATTGAATCGGCAAATTGGTGGCAATCCCCAACATTACACATTTGACTTGGCATCAGTGTCTGTTTGGCTGATGGATTTACAAGACTTGAGCTCATATTGGCCGGCTCTACATACTGTAGTTAAAGGCAAAGGCTATAAACAGAGGTCTTCACTAAACAGATCACAGTTATCCACAGGCACTTTGGGCTCCATTTAACAGGATGAATTCATTAAGGAGCGGTTTCTCTCCGGTGATACTCGCAGACAGCTGCTCTCCCTGTAAAGCCTGCAGTCAAACACAGATCAATGGAGAAATACATCCACAGGAGCTTTTATCAGCAGACCTTGGAAGACTGGAGTGTGTTTAAGACATCAGTGCATTTATATCCTCCAGATCTGAGCGTTGAAAGTGTTTGGAGCGAGAGAGATATGCTCGAGGTGGGAGGAGAGATGCTGTGTTGAGGTTCACATCTGGGAATAAATCCAGTTAAATATCACATACATGACATGTTTTATGTCATATGAATGATGCATGTGATGTCTGATCTCTACAGTGTTGCATGTCTTCACAGCAAGGTGGCACTCGGCAGATGGCAAACATGTCACAGTACCTGTACAGCAGGTAAGCTACCCAATGTGTATCTTTGCTTTTTAAGTATTTCACTAGCATGACTGTATGCGTAAAATAGCATTAAACAGTACAAATAGTGGCTTTTTGTCAGTAATGGTGATAAAATATTTAGAGGCGAAAGCGTTGCGGGCGCCATCTTGTGTCGTGACGCAGGAGTTCATTTGGCACGTAATTATTTAACCTGTTTTTACATTATTATTTAATGTAATGTATTAGCTTATTTCAAATAATTAATATTTTTAACGTGTAAAATCCGTTAATTTCCTTTTATATAAGAAATGAAAACACTTTTTAACACACACACAAAAAAGCAGGATAGACTACATCACCTCAGATGTCAGATGTCATAAAGTCTATTTAAACAGAAAACTCACCTAAAAAACTAGACATTGTCGTAAGATGATCCACGGTTTTAGTTGATAAATAGCCTAAATATTTAATAATATTCACAATGAAATTTGAAAGCTAATCTGAAGATTATCAGCCTCCACTTCCGCAAACGCTAAAGGAACAATCACGTGCTGCCCTCGTGTGCTCAGGCGTGTGTAATGCAGCTCTTCTTACAAACGCTTGCATACACAGAATCTGTTTTTCACCAAGAACATTGACTTAAAGTTGATTTTTCGACCTATTAACAACGAGGTTTCAGCTAATTTTACGCAACCATGGGTAAAAACAACCTTTAACAGCATTTTAAAGGGCACTTGTAATCACATGTGTAATATAAAGTGGGATTTTCAATTATATTGTCCCTGTTTAATATTTTTATATTAAAATATATATTATATATTGTTATTATAGTGTAGTGATGTTAGTTAAATTATGTTTATATTTGACATGGGTTGAACAACACAGCAAAGATTATTAGCTATTAACCCATTAGTTGCCCATACAGCAAATATATTTTTAAATACAAAAAATGGCCAAAAAATATATTTACTGAATTATATTTTGAAAAATCTTTACAAAAATTTATTTTTCACCAATATACCCTTACAAAAAATTAACCATGGTTCTACTACAGTTAAAAAAAACATAGTTACACCATGGGTTACCGTAGTAAAACCATGGCCTTGCTCATAGTAATCAATACACACAAAAAAAAACCATGGATAATTTTTGTAAGGGTAGTTTTTGTATATTTTGAAATATATTTAAAATCTCTCTCTATGGAGCGGTTTCCTGGACATGGCTTATTCGAGTCCCAGACTAAAATGCATGTTTGAGCTACTTTAATTTCAAAACACCTTGTACTGACATATTTGAACATATATCAGTGCCATTGTTTTGTCTCAAGATGCACACCAGTAATGTTTTTGTAAGCTTTGTTTGTAAAAACTTCTTAAATGTCCTATTATAAATAAGGCCTACAGTCATGGATTAATATGAACCCTGTCCGAGAAACTGCCCCATATATATTAAAGTATTTATATTCACATCATATTGGCAAAAAACTTTGTTTATGTTATAATCTGTAAACAAAACAGGTTTAAAAAGTTTAAAATGTATGTAATTGCAAAATATACTATATAAACTTTATTTTGGCCAGGAAAAATATATATTTTTTGCTGTAGGGTTGTAAAAGTAGAAATGTATTTGTTTTACCTGAAATACATTTTGAAATATATTTTCATGAAGTTTAAAACTAAATATATTTTCAAATTCAAAAATATATTTAATTAAGCTTTACTTTTTACAAAAATGCATTTAGCATATACTGTATTTAAAAATATTTTTGGTCAGAGAAATGTATTTTTTTGCTGTATGGGTGGGTTTGTCCATATACCATGGGTTGAAACAATCCAGCGGTATGTATAATAGCATGTTTATACTCTAAATAACATTTAATGTATACTGTAAAAAATATGCAGCAGTTTTGTCAGATAAATTTTTATGTTACTTACTTAAAAAATTAAGTTAAGCAATTTCAACTTGATTTTACAAATTCACAAGTCAAAACTTAAAATAGTAGGTTCAACTGACTTTTTTGCATTTTTTACAGTGTAAAAAACAGGGACAGAGATCACCTTCTCATGATGAAGGCATCTGATCTCCTGTCTTTACCCATACAGCAAAAAATAATATATATATTTCCAAATATAATTTTAAATATATTTAATATACAATGAATGTCCAAAAATATATATGTATTAAAATATATTTTGAAATATGTTTACAAAAATGTATTTTTCATCAATATATGTTTTGGCCTTTTTTCTATATATCTCAAAAATAAATATATTTTTAAGAATTTATATTCACGTTGCATTGGAAGACAAACTTTGTATGTTACAAACCTGTTATGTTTACAGTTAAAGATTAAAATTAAATGCATTTTTAACTGTTCAACAATTTTATAATTGTAATTTATACATTTGATACAAACCTTAATATTTTGGCCAGGAAAAATATATTTTTTGCCATATGGGTTGTAAAATTAGAAATGTATTTGTTGACCCTGAAATACATTTTGAAATCTATGTGAAGGTTTAAAACTAAATATATTTTCAAATTCAAAAATATATTCAAATAAACTTTACTTATTTACTACATATTTAGCATATATTTACAACATATTTTGGCCAAAGAAATGTATTTTGCCATATGGATACCTTGAGCATCATATGTATGTGGGTTGTTGTTAATACACAATTATGTTTTGTATTAAATAATACATATAACATATGAGGTCATTCTGGATGGAAAGGGGTGTTTCAAGTTTATTTGCTGTCAGTGTCATTAAACAAATGGGAAACAAAGGGTAGAGTTTTAAGTTTTGCATTTACATAAAATAACAGAAATACAAAAAAGTACAAAAAAAGATTTTAACCCATACTGAATAGACTCTATCAGAAGCACGTCTGGGTTAATTCATCTGTATGAGGAAATCTCACAAAACCTGATAAATGTGCTCTAGAAAAGAACATCAAGTATTTAATCCTGGTCATTTCATATCCATCATTCAGATTAATATACAGATTCAGATGCAGAACACATGTCTGTATGTCAGAGCAGAGGAGGGACATGACAGCAATAACAAAATATCAATAAAACATCATTAAAAAAAAACTAACAGTCAGAGAAATGAAATCTTGGATAAGCGTCAACAAAACAAATCAAGTTACCAGTGTTTCAACTACAGTGCAATTATAAACCTTGACCATCTTAACAGTTTTTAAATGCTTTTGTATTTTTTTCCTTTTTTGCTTTAATACGCAAATTATCATACTGAAGTCAATCTACAAGTAACATACACGGAAAAGATCAAACAAACAAACAGTTTCTCTAAAAAACAGTCAAATGTGCATTTCATAAACAACCCTTTCCACGAAAAGGTACAGAACTAACGAAGTGAAAATTGCTTAACTTTTAGCAAATGTTTATCATCAAATTCACGAGGCAAAGTAAATTTTATTTGAGCGGTATTCATTAACCCTATTACCGAATATTGAGATGACACATTATAGCCAAATGAGCCAAATACTTGTAAAAATGTGTAATTTGTGCAAGATTACAGATTTGTCTAAATGATGTTATTTCCTGGTGTCATATTTTAAATGGATTGTGCAGTGTAATGGGGCAAAGTTCATGTATTAATAATAGGGTTGTGTGCAAAATATGGGACTCGGCTAAACATTACATTTTTGGTAATTAAAATGAGTTAATCATTAATTTAGCTTTGTTAATAAGGTTCAAAATGACCGCATGCTTAATTAATTTTATGAGATAAAAGTTCACACAAAGGGGTATTTGTGGCTATAATGCTTCAATAAAGTAAATGGACACAGAAGTTCACCATATTCGTGGATAGTGCTTAAAGGTTTCAGATGACTGCTTATTTGTTCAATACATGTTTTGTTCCATTATTGGATATTCATAAATATCATTTTTAGATAAACAATGCATTTTTTGTCTTTTGAAAACTCTGCACATACAAGTTTTGATCATTTCACTATAATAAATGTACTAATTCAGGTATAAAACACCATTTACCTGAATTCTTGTGTCTATAAAAAAAATCAGTTTCAATGTACAACAATTGAGTTCTGCAATCATTTATAAGTCACATGATTATTCTCACGCGTTCTTCGTCCGAGCGAACAGCTCTTCTGTGTAAACTGCATGATACGCGTTCAGCATCACTGTCATTGGATGGTATTGATACATTCCATGGTGCGGTACAGCAGAGGTTAATACCAAACGTGTCGCCCACGACAAACGCAATCATGCCGCTTCGACGTCTACGGCATGCACATACATGTTCACTAAAGCATCTATAGCCTTGTGTATAAAATACCTGAATTTTTTGACACATGACTAACAAAATACAACAAAACCCAAAAGTTTCAGCTTATTATTTATTCGGATTATGGCTATACCATGTCTTTTAAGCCGGGTGCACACTGTGTGATGTTGTAAGATTGGACTCCAAAGCAGATTGTGCCATCTTTGATGTTAAACTTTACCATAATAAGTTTTGGTCGTGATTGTCAATGTTTAACAGCAATGGTATCCTCTTTCACAAAATGGAAACGGTACCGCAAAAAACCTGGCAAACTCTTGCTCTTATATTTGTTTATTTTTTAAAACAAACTAAATAAAAAGGTGGAGTGTCGAGTCAAAACTCAAAAGCGTAATTCTGATAGTACAATCGCGTCTCAGGCAACAATCGTACAGCGTACACCCAGCTTTAGTTTGTTCACACCAAACGGAGACTCACGCAGTCTACTATTAATTTTAAAAATGAACTTTGATCGGTAGCTTAATAAGTTGGTTTCAAGTCAACCATTGTGTGTGTGTGTGTGTGTGTGTGTGTATCAGGAGAGATAGCAACTGTGAGATTATACATTCTGGTTAGCCAGCCCTCAGTGAATATCAGGGTCCTCAGTCGTCCATGTGCCCAACCCGGTCTCTTTAGTAATGCAAGTATGAAAACCACAACTAACAGACAGCACCGGTCCGTCATAAATCAGTAAAGATACACTTAAAGTTGATCAGTACAGACCCCAACGTCCATCGAGGGGTGGACGGTGAAACTCTACTGGACAAAGTTGGTGATTTCCACTGGGTTGAGTTTCCCATCCAAGGCACAAACCGATGTCCAAAAAATATCGCCTGTGTGTTTTAATGCGCATGAGAGCGCGGTGCATGGCAGGGACCCTCATGGACCTCTATAGTGTGGTTCAGATGGTGATACGGGCACAGTGATGTTTTAGCCTCGAGGGGAGAACGCCTCGGTTCAGCTGGTAAAACTCAACTAGTTGCAGCAGGTCAGTGAAACGCGTGTGTCCATCGTCTAGACTGTAGAATAACTCGCCGTTCTCTTCAACCTGACACAAGCACACATTAACAGCATTAACACTCAGATTCAACAGCTTATATATAATAAAATTTTATTTGTAACGGCTCAGACTTACTGGTACGATCTGAAAGTGTTTGATTCTCTGCGTATGGCACAGTGACAGGACAAATGCCCTGGGGTTACTTTGGCTGTCCCTTACAAGAAAAAGCCTGAGGATATAGAAACAATAATTTACTGATTTATATTTAGTATGAGTAAAGTAGATATAAAATGTATACTTTTCATATAAAGCAATATAAGGTAAAAAGTCACTTTGTAGTAAAGCAATTACTAAATAAACAAATATGTAAATATGCTTCTGTATAGCTCAGTGGTAAAGCATTGCGTTAGCAGTGCAAAGAGTCATGGGTTTGAACCCAGGGGACAGACAGCTGATATAAACAAATGTATACCTTGTAAGTCACTTTGGATAAAAGCATCTGCCAAGTAGGGCTTTCATGATTATGAAATTTGGCTGACGGTTAATTGTCTAATAAATTGTGCCGATTATGGTGATTAATTGCCTGTTTTAGTTCTTTGACGATTAATTGTCTCTGTTTTATTGCTTTGGCATTTAATTCTTATACATACATATACCAGAACAGACCTTAAATAGTAAAAAATCCTACTTAGGTCATATTAGTGCTGGATCACATGTCTGTAGTGGTTGCAAAAAATCAATTCCTTACAGATCCTTAAGAACAGCATCCTTCACTTCCCTAAATTTATGTATGTTTTACCTGGTAGTTCATACTGCTTATCAATAGTCCCTTTCACACATACAGTCTTTACTGGTAATTTACTGGTAAATTGCAGTTAACATGTCATGTGTGAACAGAACCTTTCCGGTAAATCAGTGCTCCCAATTTACCAGTAAGACAGGTTGTAAGATTAACGGTAATTTGCCGGTCAGCGCTGTGTGTGAACAAAAAATATAGCATTACCGGCATTTAGATGACGTCAGACCGCGCTGACAGATCGGGCGGGCCAATCAGAAAGTTTTTTATACAGGTGACGCGGTTTCCCCCAGACTGTTTACGGACGTTTCCACACACATGTTGCTTAAAAGTCGAGCACACCTGAAGTTAACATCCACATTTCTTCACCAAAGTTGTTTAAAACAGCTTACCATCTAATTGCCAAATTGCCAACGTCCTTAGCACACCATCTGTGAAGCCTAATGTGCAAACGCGCAGGTTCCGTTTGACGCCGCCTAACGCAATGTTGTTTGGTCACGAGCAACTTCGCGACCGTTTGCCACAGATGTGAAAACAACAAAATACGGACCGTGGATATTAAGTCATAACCCCCCGTTGTTTACAAATATGACACGGAGCTCCCCGGCCGCGCGGAACAGGTAACTTCCGCTTTCTCTCCGAGTTTACCGGTATTTTGATACTGATGTGTGAATGATGTCTTACTGGTAAAAAGACGGAACATCACTGCATGTGTGAACAGCACATTTTTGTATTTACTGGTAAATTCATTCTGGTAAATTCATGGTAATTTAACAGAATTACTGTGTGAAAGAGGCTAATGTTTTTCAGCATTTTTTCAAATGCTGTTTTTCCACTGTATTGAATGGCTTTGCAATGTATCACGTTACACCGTCAGTTAAAGGTGGGGTGCATGATCTATGACAGCTAATGTTGATATTTGAAATCACCTAAACAAACACGCCTCTACACCAATAGAATCTGGACCTTCTTTTGATAAACCAACCCCTTAGTAGACACACCCCTTACTGCTGATTGGCTACAAGTGTGTTTTGGTACAAATCTTTTTCAAAAATCATGCACCCCGCCTTTAACTCTTTCCCCGCCATTGACAAGATATCTCGTCAATTAAGAGAAAACGCTTCCCCGCCAATGACGAGATTTTCCGTCTTTCCGCAATACCGCTATTATCCACCAGGTGGCGCACTTCCGCAACTTTTTAAACCCGGAAGTATTGTCCTATGGCAAGCAGCTGCATGTCCGTGTCTGTTTTAAAGATCGCTCTGAATGGGATCTCTATGAAAAGTCCGTCAGAAAAATGGAATTATCTCTCCTTTTTGCTCAAAATTTGGTGTTTTTGCAGAAACCTACCCATATTCAAAAGCTGATTACAAAAGAACCACTTTAGATAGCTTCTTTGGGGACCAGTTCACATGCATGCTCATCTTAAGTTTATATGAATATATGTATGTGTAAAAATGTGAATGTGAATAAAACAGTCCGCACTGAAGGTAGGAAGAAACGTTTTTTTTTTTTTGAAAGCAGAGGGTCTGTTTTTTCATTTGATAAATTGTATGTTTATATATTCAAAGAAGAACATTTTCTGGAAGGCATTAAACTTTTGTGAAAATCATGAAAAACGCTGGCGCTGGCTGGCAACTTTTTTAAAAAACGCTGGCGGTGAAAGAGTTAAGGAGTGCCATCAGACACTCATTTATACAGGTGCTGCAGCTCCCCCTTGTGTTTTTAGAGAGATGTGCAATCATTGTGGTGATCTAAAATCACAGCGATAAAGTCAAACAATCGCAATGAGACCATAATCTAAATATTTGTGACAGCCCTACTGCCAGATGCATGAATGTAAAAATAATAAAAGTGGACTATGGGAAGAATAAATAAAATGTTTGACACTTGTTTAAAGAGCCAAAATGTTTGTTTTGCCAAAATGTTTGTTTTGGCTCTTTAATACTCTAATAAAAATCAATCATTACAAGCACACTGAAATAAATGTACCCGTCAATGAGGCCTTGTTGAGTGATTAATTTCTGAGCCTCCTCTCGAGAAACTTTACTGTGAAACCACGGCTGAGCCACATGGATAGCTGGAAAAACATTTAAGGTAAGAAATGTCGTATTTATTCTGGTATGAAAAAACCTATTTATTCTGGTGTTTGTGTGCTGACCTAAGTTGGACAGGGAGCTCTGAGTGGTAGATGGACTGCCGTGAGAGCTCAACCTGTGACAGCTTTTCCTCTGGAGGAGAGAGAGAGCAAATATTACACACTGCATCACAAAGCATCACAGCACCATAATGCTCTAATGATCTCTTATGTAGATAAAACGATTCTTTTAAAGCATGTATCATAGTATACCTCAATATTAAGGTATTTGCTTTAAAACACATAAAAAACACAGTAATTGTGGTCTTAAATATTTAAAGGTTGTCTCAGACAATAACACGTTTGTCCCGTGGGTGCTACTGTAGCTTCTCTATGCGTTTCGAAAGGGAGGGGTGAGCTACGGACTGAGCTGTTGGTCCTTACCACTAGATGCCGCTAATATCTACACACAACAAATTTAAGACTGCAGCGTTACATTTGTGTCACATGATCTCATGTACATACCCTGCTGAAAGATCCAGCTAAAACCAGCATAAGCTGGTAGCTGGTTTTGGCTGTTTTAAGGTGGTTTACGCTGGTCCTCCCAGCCTGACAAAGCTGGTCATGCTGGTGGGCCAGCTGGAATTCCAGCCTGACCAGCTAAGTCCAGCTAGACCAGCTTAAAATGTGACCAAAACACAGCTAGACCAGCTTGCTACACCAGCAAAACCAGCTTGCTACACCAGCAAAACCAGCTAAAACCAAGCTGGAGACCAGTTAAAACCAGCTCACCAGCTTATGCTGGTCTTAGCTGGATTTTTCAGTAGGGTAATAACAATTAAGTTATCATGGCTAATATTACTTCTAGTAATCTATAGTATTGTCTATATGTTACTAGGTAATTGCGCCTAACAAAAAACCAAAGAGTTTGGATATTTCTCCTATTTTAAACTTGACTCTTCTGTAGTTACATCGCACACTAAGACAGATGGAAAATTAAAAGTTGTGATTTTCAAGGCAGAGATTGCTAGGAGCTATACTCTCATTCTGGCATAATAATAAAGGACTTTGCTGCCGTAACATGGCTGCAGGAGGCGCAATGATATTATGCAGCAGCCGTAAAAAATGCCCTTAGTATCTTTCAATAGCAGATTCCAAAAACAGTAAAACTTAATTGTTTAACTCTAGGGGAGCTGAAAAATGTTTTCAACATTTTCAAAAAAAGTGGAATGTTGCTTTAAAAGACATCAAATAGTCGTCCAAACACTGCCTATACGTCTAGGCTTAAACTATGCAAAATTTGGGCTATCTTAATTTAATAATAGATGTCTTACCATAGGCCAAAAATAAGTAAAATGTGTAAAATTGTGAGAATGTTACCCTCCACGACAGGCCTTCCTCCACAGCCACTGACAGAGCCTCTGATGGGTTCTCTATCACCCGACTCTTGTGTCCTGAGAAATCCATCGCTACCAGAGAGTTCTCAGAGATACTCCTCTACAAAGACACAAATACAAGAGGAAATCTCACTAAAACATTTCCACATTTCATCTTCAAACCGTCTTGAGAAAGAGTTGATGTGTATCAGTTAAGAGAAATTGACAGAATTATAGTTGATCTACATCACGGGTGTCACAAATTGTTTATCTTCACAACACCACGGGTCTCATGAAAGTCGCCGCCATGTTTTTACTGTAGCCCTAAATGGACAATCTGCTTTACAGAACGTGTTTTGTCAAGATGTTGTTTTAGATGATGACATGTTTGTCCTGTGGGGGCTACGGTACCGTCTCTATGCGTTTCGAAAGGGAGGGGTAAGCTGTAGACCAGAGGTCTTCACAGGTCCACTTAAATCCGAATAGCCGAGGTCTGACCCGAGACGGTTCGGGTCTAAAAGTTTCACGTGAGCCTCGGACACGGGCAGGTATAATAGCGGCATCGGGTAATTTAAAATAAATGTGTTTTTGCCAAATGAACCTGAGAAGACCCGAACTAGCGCGTGTGCATTAAATCCTTTTTCAATGCCTCTTTTTGCCAAGAGCACTTGCGACATCATGTGGCTGGTGGTAGGCAATTTTTATTGAGCCAGACCGTAAAGGTGCAGTGTGTAAATTTTAGCGACATCTAGTGGTGAGGTTGCGAATTGCAACCAACGGCTCAGTCCACTGCTCACCTCTTGCTTCTTAAACACATAGAGAAGCGACAGTAGCCGCTACTGGACAAACATGTCATTGTCGGAGACAACTTAGTAAAAAAGTTTGTCCGTTAAGAGCTTCTGTAGAAACATGGCCGCCCAAAATGGGACTTCCATGTAAGGGGACCCTCGGTGTATGTAGATAAAACGTCTCATTCTAAGGCAATAAACATATTACAGTTCATTATGAAAGGTCTTTATACACCCCTGATAATTTAGTTTTGTATATTATTTTGCATTTCTGTCAGGAGATCCTTCTTAAAATTACACACTGCACCTTTAACATTGAATGCACATTTTAGCAGTTACCTTGGTTAGATAACACTAGAAAATAAATGGAGCAGAGGGCCAAATTGGTTGCGAGGCCACCTGGTTTCTTTCTGTCTCTTTGGTGCGTGTGGGGCTGCAGAATGAACCCAAATTACATTTGGGTCCAGTCGGGTTAAAAAAAAATTGCTACTGGGTCAGATGAGACTCGGGTCTATTGTTCTTGGGTCATTGGTTGCAATTCACAATCTCACCACTAGATGCTGCTAAAATCTACACTGTGGACATTAGTCGTTGTTTATATGCATTTGAACTTGTGTTTATGATGGATTATGGACTACACTTTCTGTCTGTAATCTCAATGTGTCTGTAACTCACCATAGGAGAACTCTTCTGCTTTTGATAGGGCTGGATGAAGTTCTGGTAAAGTTGCATGCCATACTGTGAAGAAAGCAACAAAAGATCATGATTTTAAACTCAGTGATACAATCAAAAACTGAAACTAGGGTGGCCATTTGTGCTACTTTCGCCGGGCGCGTCCTGGTCAGGATTTCGGGTGTGTCCTCCGGAAGTTGCATTGGTTGACTGCATATGTCATCGAGGTTTAATATTTCAAGTTCTATTTAAAAAAAGCAACTGTTACATTTCAAGGTAAGAATAAAACTATAATGATTTTATGTCTTAAAGATAAATAAATCGTAATTATATAATGTTTTTAACTAAAATGTGAGAACCTGGATGACGTATGCGGTCGACCAATGCAACTTCCGGAGGACACACCCGAAATCCTGGTCAGGACACGTCTGGCAAAAATGGCACGTATGGCCACCCTAACTGAAACTGAATCTGATAAGCAATTCATGGTTAACTATACATGTCAACTATACAAAATCCCTGCTAAGAAACTGTCAACTATGGTGAATCTATTTAGGGAGAAGTTTCCTTTAAAATTTTCCAAAGGAGAAAATCGTTTACACCTAGCATGGCTTGCGGTGCGGGTGAGTAAAACATGAGCTAATTTTCAATCTGGGGTGAGCTATTGCTCTTTAAAGCTGTCTATATAGGGTTTGAAGGAGAGACAATGACCAAGTTTTCTCAAAAACATTCTGCACAGCATAACAATGTCATGGGGAAAAGTTTACAGTGAAATTTAAAGGGAAAGAAGAGAGATTTGTCACCTTGAAGAGGCGCATGGCTGTAACCCAACATGTCCTGGTTTGTTCATCATCTGCACACAGCAGTTTCAGATCACGTGCCACATTCGACTTGCTCGCCTGGAAGAGAAAAGAGACGTCACCACTTTAGATCTCATTTTGCCATCATTTTTTAACACCCGTCACAGTTACTTTCATCCCAGAAACCATACAAACAAAGCAATGTTCCTTTTATAAATCACAGATCACCTGCAAGTGTGCACAAGCCCATACTACCGTCAAGTTTGTTTTTTTTACCTTTGCATGGGAACCTTTATAAATGAGGCCACAGGCCTATGGAAAAAATTAAGATACCACTTTAATATTATATTCAGTTTTTCTAAATGTATTATTTATAGCAGGGGTCTCCAACCTTTTTGTGAGCAAGGGCTACCACAATAGAAAAAACAATCTGGACAGCTACTTTTTTGATATAGTCTACTTATTTTACTTGTTTTATCATTGTTTAAAATATAAATATACATAAAAGAAGCCAAGCTAATATAAAAAATGTATAATAGTTAAATATTAAAATTTAAGCTATTGGTTGAATGAGCTTTGGCAGGCAACTCGCAGACTCTGTGTGGGCAACCGTGCGGGCACCATGTTGGTCAGATTTATAGGTATGTGTTTTAAGTAAAATTATCATTTTTGTTTCATTCTGCCAACTACTGACAACATTTCTGCCAAGTTCCTAATAAAAATAATGGGTTACACTTTATTTTAAGGCGTCACTGTTACATTGTAATTATATATTTAAGTACCAAGTAATAATCATCAACATGTACTTACTATAGGGTTGGGTTAGGGATAAGGTTTGGTTTAGGATTAGTTGCATGTAATTATGCATAATTAACTGTTATTACTATAATAATTACATGTAACATGTGTAACAAAGACACCGTAAAATAAAGTGTTACCAAATAATGTTTTTATTTGCATTTATTTACAGAAAAATTGAAAATGGTTCAAATTACAAAAATTATGCTCAATGAAATGAAGAACAATGAAATGAAGTTCAAATGCATTGTTCAACAACAATACTAATGTTTTTACACGTGTTTTATTCAAAAATAAATATTGGGTGTGTTTTAACCCTGTCTTTTAATCACATCTTTCATGTGTCTTGATATCCTCTCAGTCTTTTATATTGCTGTTGGGTGACTTTATGTCGGTCATGAGGTTTGCTTTTGCCAGAATTTAACAGATACTGGACAGAAATGGTTGTAATACATGTAGAAATGATGATTAAATGCAAAACTGCAGTGGTCTCCTAACTTTTTCCACGTCTGTATATTCACTAATATTAAACTTTCACATTAAATGTCTGACGCTAAATAAAGAAGACAAAGTTCACAGAAGATAAGGAGCCAGACAGATTGTTTGATTGTAGTTTTATATAACCCACACCAAACCATAAATCTGAAACTTAATTGGCCTCATTACATTATAAAACTCTGCTAACCGTGTATTGTGATCTCAAAGCAGGCTGGAGTTAAAAAAAACCCTTAAGTGATTAAACGTCCATGTCAAGATTTACCTTCACACAGAATCCGTAGTCTGTAGGGGCACCGTAAACTTTTCTGGCGCTTAATAATGTGTAGATGTCGCTCTCGGTGAACTCGCAAATAAACTGCAGGTGTCTCGGTTCCTTCACAGGGAAGATAATAAATGATATGAATTACATTCCTCAAGACATTCAGCTTCATTAGCAAGTATACAGTAAGCTGAAAAGAAAGCCGACATTCCTCCAAAACGAATCTACAAAACTACTGTAGAATTCTTCCTCTGTTGAAAAAATTATTATATGGCTAGAAGCACAAAATCAAACAAACAGTTAACTGAATTAGTTTTTACTTTATAAAAGTTTTTTATTTATAAGCTTGCTAAGTTGATTTATTTACGTTTACCTTTATGCATTTTGTAGACACTTTTATCACAAGCGACTTTCCAGGAACATTTATCAATGAATCAAACCCACAACCTTTGCGCTGTTAACGCAACTCTGTACCATCTAAAAAAGTAAAAGTTTTCTGTGAGGGTTACGTTATACACGTCTATAGAATGTCCCCATAAAATATTAAAACACAATCTGTGTGTGGGGCATGGGTGTGCAAGGGGTGTCTGAGTGTGCAAGGGTGTGTGTGTGTGTGTGGTTGTGTAAGAGGTTTGTGAGTCTGAGTGTGCGAGAGGTGTGCTAGTGTGCAAGAGGTGTGCAAGTGTGTAAGACGTATGTGTATGTGCAAGGGGTGTGAATGTGTGACAGGTGTTGCGAGGGGTATGTGAGTGTGTGTGGTGTGTTAGTGTTTGTGGGGCATAAGTCTGTAATGGGTGTGTGCGAGAGGTGTGCAAGGGGTGTGTGAGTGTGCAAGAGGTTTGTGAGTGTGCAAGGGGTGTGAATGTGTGACAGGTGTTGCAAGGGGTATGTGAGTGTGTGTGTGGTGTGCACCAGTTGTGACTAACTGTTTGTGGGGCATGAGTGTGCGATGGGTGCATGTGGTGTGTGCGTGTGGTGTGCATCAGTTGGGGGAGTGTGTGTGACACTGTTTGCAGGGTGCAAGGGGCGTGCGTCGCATTCCATCTGAGCGTGAGCCTGAGTCTCAGCATTAAGCCTGTGGTGTAGCATGGGATGAATTCAAACATGAGAGCTATGCATGGCATCTGTCAGACCATCAGGACAGAAGAGACACGCGTGGAATTTGTAATGTAATATAGAGAATGTGTGACCATTTACAAGAGACCTGAGCAGGGTGAGGAGGAGAGACTAACCTAGAGTCTCAGAAGAATCTGAAGAGAAATGTTTGACTTCACATTCAGATTATGCAAGCATTTCATTTAAAAACCTTTTTTGTTTTGATATTTGAAATGATTTCTTCTAAATCTTCTCAAGTTAAATTGAAATCTATGCAGCAAGATCAAACTACTGTGAATAAGTCTGCTGTCTCCTCCTCCAGACAGAGACAGACACAGTACTGAGTTACAGCAAGGGTGTAATATGCATATCCATGACCTGAAAAACACAGAAACATGCCATAATGGCAGGAACTTTATCTCAACAACCACTAGTAGTGAAGTGAATCGAGAGAAAAACGGAGAGCGACCGAGAAGGAGAGAAAGAGAGATGGGGAAGAAAGAAAAAAACACACAAAGGAAAGCTTTGTTTCACCTTCATACACCTCAGCTCTCTCATTTACGCACTGACAGAGACAAAGAACAAACGTAAACTATACTACTGACTCACAGTCAAGCAGGAATCCTGTAACACCGAAAAATAAAAACCTCTCGACTAGATTAAATTAGATACCACTTTTTCATGTATGATCCCAATGTCAATACCACAACCTTTAGTATCTGTCAATAACGATACCGATCCAATGCCATCGTTATCACCCTTGCAATCAATTAAGCTGCAAATAATACATTTGTTAGCCCTACAAAAAAAATTGTGTGCTTAAACAGAGCTACAGAACTCAAACGTTTTACTGTGCAACAAATGACATAATGAAACATTGTGCAATACTGCTGCTTCATTTTTATTTAAATGTTTCAAACAGACTCTAGTAGCAACATTTTTAGTTAGTCCACACAAAAATTCAAAATTCAATTTAAGGTGTAACTTTGGATAATTTAAAGTGCAACTTTGTGTAAATTCATGTCGCGCTTTACGCCAAGCTGCCATGACAGTTCAGGTCCGTGTTGGTATCGGATCTGATTGTACTCCCCGACTTCTACAATATTCGATCCGGACACTTTGTTTTTGTTAATGTAAGCATGCTTGAGATAAAATATAAACCAGGTGATGTGCAGAAGCCCTGCGTCTGAAATCGCATACTGGACTAAAGTTCCTAGTGGCTCAGTGGGTAGCACTGTTGACTCACAGCAAGAAGGTCCCCGGTTTGAGCCCCGGCTAGGTCAGGTGGCTTTTCTGTGTGGAGTTTGCATGTTCTCCCTGTGTTATTGTGGGTTTACTTCGGGTACTCCGGTTTCCTCCCACAGTTCTTCCCATGAATATAGCCATAGATGATGGAATAGTGTGAAGAATAAATAAAGAAAGATCCGCGTTACTGCTTTCCAACATTTTTGGATATGACGATGCCTCGCTTTCTTCTTTATTAGGTGATTCCTCTCCTGGGGGCTCACGGGATAGTAAAGTGTCCATCGAACGCACACTTCAAAATCTTGCCGGAAATAGTTGGTCATCCAGGTACTTTTCGCCTAATGTTTTTCGAATACTATAAATTCAGACAAACTTACTTGCCTCACCTACTGCTTTTCACCTAATATATATTAGGGAGCAGGCAATTTTGGATGAAGCAAAAGTGTTACTTTGTCAAAATATACAAAAGCGCAACATTATTTGATGTGTATTTAAAGGGACATAGCTTTTTTTTAAATATGCTTATGTTCCAGCTCTCCTACAGTTTGGAATCCATCCAGCTGATCTCCGGATCTAGCGCTAGCATTTTTAGCATAGCTTAGCACAATCCATTGAATCTAATTAGACCATTAGCATCGTGCCTAAAAATATAACCAAAGAGTTTAGATATTTTTCCTATTTAAAACTTGACTCTTCTGTAGTTAAATCATGTACTAAGACTGACGGAAAATTAAAAGTTGTGATTTTCTGGGCAGATATGGTTAGGAACTATACTCTCATTCTGGGGTAATAATCAAGGACTTTGCTGCCATAACATGGCTGCAGCAGGCATAGTGATATTACGCACTCCCGAAAATAGTCCCCTTGGTTATTTTCAATAGCAGTTGACTATTTTCAGGCAGTGTGTAATATCACTACGCCTGCTGCAGCCATGTTACAGCAGCAAAGTCCTTGATTATTACGCCAGTTTGAGAGTAAAGTGCTAACCATCTCTGCCTAGAAAATCACAACTTTTAATTTTCCATCGGTCTTACTACACGATGTAACTACAGAAGAGTCAAGTTTTAAATAGGAAAAATATGGAAAATCTTTGGTTATTTTTGAGCGCGATGCTAATGGTCTAATCAGATTCAATGGATTATGCTAAGCTATGCTAAAAGTGCTAGCGCCAGATCCGGAGATCAGCTGGATGGATTCCAAAACAGTAAAAATCAAATGTTTAACATCAATCAAATGTGCATATTTTCAAAAAAGTGGAATGTCTCTTTAAGATACAGGGAATTTTAAAATAGTGTATCCAATGCAAGAATCAAATTAAATACACCCCTGTACACAACATACAGTAAACGGCACAATTTGGTAAGCTATACAACTAATTCTCCTGTGATAAAACATCTTTTGTTGGACACTGTTGACAAATAAACAAATTTTAAAGAAGTTACTTGGCTATAAGGGCAAAAAGTGCCCATAGCTAAAAAAACACAATTATATCAAAAAAGTAAAGAGTAAGGTCCTCTTATGCCCTGAACAAAACCTCTGTTGTTGTAAAAACAAGAAAGAAAAGGGCATTGCTATCTGGCACAGTATTCTGCAGGTACAGAGCTCACCTGTTGTGTGACTGAAAGGGTTCAGTGCTTGGCATATCAAGAGTGTAACACAAAATCCAGCTTTACCAGTTTTACTGAGCTAAGCCCCATAAAGCCGCACTGTTAGATCTAACAATCACATCTCCAAACATCAGATAAGAAACTTTTATAACTACTTCAGGTCTTCTTCATATTCTGTATAACCTCACAATTCAAGGCACATTTACACGTGCAGTGCAGCTCACCTTTAAGAGATACTAGTAATAAGTAGGAGCAAGTGGTATTGTGAATGATTCAAGTTAATCCCTGCAGACTCTGTGGTGTTGAGATCAGAAGGTAGAAAGTTTTCACCAACTAACTGCATGAATAGACTGCAAATCGCCTGGGTTTACGTGAAGATTTAAACCGACCTTTGATGTCCCCTTGTTGGAGAAGTACAATCCTGATCTTCTTAGCACAAAGTAAAACTTCTTCCAGGACTTCCTGCCGTGCTCTTTGGCGTGGAGGAACCCGTGGATCTCAGGACAGGAGCTGGAACTGAGAAACGTCTGCAGGTGGAGAGTCACAAACGCCACATCCAGAGGTTATTTGACAAATCAAAGGAACTCAATCATTTTGTTTTCATAGAGTTCAGGTTCTGTATTGAATCAGTCCAGGGTAGTTGAATATATATATATATATATATAGTACCCAATCTGCTTCCTGGCCCAAATTTTTTTTTTAAAGGGATAGTTCGGCCAAAAACGATATTAAACCCATGATTTACTCATCCCCAAGCTGTCCGAGTTGCATATGTCCATCGTTTTTCACACAAACACATTTTCGGATATTTTAGAAAATATTTTAGATATTTCTGTTCATTAAATGTAATGTTGCAGGGTCCAGCAATAGTCCACGACCTTCAAGTCCAAAAAAGTGCGTCCATCCTTCACAAATTAAATCCAAACGGCTCCAGGATGATAAACAAAGGTCTTCTGTGGGTAATCCGTGGGGTGTTGTTGTAGAAATATCCATATTTAAAATGTTATTAACTTTATAAACTACCTTCCGGTAGCGCCGCCATCTTAGACTCAGGAGAGAGTATTAGCGTAGTGTACGCACTTTTCTTAGTGACGTATGACAAATTCGGAGGGCGGGGGCACAGAGCAGCAGCAGAGAAACTCTGTACGCTGCGTAAGCTCTCATCCTGAATGCGCATCACTCCAAAATGGCGGCGCTACCGGAAGGTAGTTTATAATGTTAATAACATTTTAAATATGGATATTTCTACCGCACGGATTCACCAAAAATGTGTCTTTTTTATAAAACGCTGGCGAGGAAAGAGTCAAGCAAACTGAAATATAGGCCAGTGAAAAATACTTCATATACATCTTTAATGATAATAATCAATAAAAGGTTTGTCACCTGGATTAGTTGTGAGTGGTTCATGATTCCATTGGTTTCACTTGATATAGACACCATGTGCTCGGGAAAAAAATCCTGTAATGACCCAAACATAATCATCACACACAAAACAACACTGTACATTTTATAGATGTTATAATAGTTCACCCAAAAATAAATGACCCCATGTTATATTCAACCTCAAACCATCCAATTTTTAAAGCTCCAAAAGCGCATCTATCAAAAACTGATCCATACAGCAGTGTTGGGGGTAACGCATTACAAGTAACGTGCATTATGTAATAATATTACTTTCTAAAGTAACAACTAAAGTAAAGCATTACTTTATACATGTACACATTAATATTTGAGTTACTTTTAAAAAAAAATAATGTTACTTTTCACATGAATTATTTCTATGTACTAAATTAAACTGAACGTAGTCACTCTATGTGTGTGAACCTGAGCGGGAATAGTTTAAATCAGAAACGGAGATGGCAGGCAAGAGCTTGACATAGTTTCGTATACGTCATCCGGACCCCTTGACGTTATGACGTATTACGCGAGGTCGCGCTGGCACTCACAGGACCGGACAAAGAAGATAAGTTGTGATTTAAAAGTGCTTTTATTTATTTAATCGTTTCGCTAGATAAGATCCTTATGCCTCGTTTGAGATCGTTTAGAGTCCTTTGAAACTGCAATTTTAAACTGCATTATATCTGTTATGTGTTGGGGTCCATTAAAGTCCATTAAAATGAGAAAAATCCTGCAATGTATTTCTCAAAAAACATAATTTTTCTCGACTGAACAAAGAAAGACATCAACATTTTGGATGACATGGTGGTGAGTGAAAAAAGAAAATGCACTAATCCTTTAAGTAATGCTGTAAGTTTGTTAGCTCTGGCAATAAACCAAATGATTTAATGATCTGTACTTGATTATTTAAGAATTACCTAATTACAAACCAGTAGAATCAAAAATCTACTTGTGTAGCAGTCTGTGCTTCACTTTAATCATGTTGAATAAGATTGGGTGCTTGGCTAAAGCTCTGTTCCACTGCAAAATCAATTATTCATGATCAGGACAGCAAACACAGATTCACACTCACAAGAGGTTTTTTGAAGAACTCATATTTGGCATAATTCTTCCTGAAGTACAGACAGCAGTGAGAGTCCATTCCCCAACTCGACTGGACCTCCATAACAGACTCATGATCTTCTATGGTTCTCTCTGGAAACAAGCAGAAAAGTCAGTATATTCACATGACTTATTTACACACTGCAAAAAATGACTTTCTTACTTAGTATTTTTGTCTTGTTTTCAGTACAAATATCAAAAACTTCTTTAACTCAATTTAAGTCTTTCCCCGCCATTGACGAGTTATCTCGTCAATTAAGAGAAAACATTTCCCTACCAATGACGCTTTCCTGTTGAGATTTTACGGTAATCTGTAATTCTGCTATTATCCACTAGATGTCCAATGAATAAAAAACTGTAGCAAAAACTAATTTAACAACATTTTAAACTATCGTTGCACCCCTAGTGAACAGAAGGCAGGAACATTGCATTAAAGCTATGTAGACACCTGCAGCGACTAGCAATGCAATCTCATTCATTTCAAAGGAAGCTTGACGATTTCCAGCAACATGAGTGACAGTGACCACTGGCGACAGGAAGTGGGCGTGTCCAGCTACACAACAAAATTGAGAACAGTACAAATATATGCAAATGATGAGCGACTTTTGTGAGTGACGACCAATGAGAGTAAAGCAGTGGAGTTCACGTCATCCGTCTTTTGTCATTTACTGAGGGGACAGTTACTCGTTTTTTTATTGGTGTAACTAGGACATTCAGAATTGGGAATGCCTCCTAACGACCTCATTAAAAGAGATGGCCGTCACACAGCTACGAAGTCGCTGGTGGTGTGCAAGCACAGTAAGGGGTATGTGGTAATGATGACGCACTACGAAAAACTATGACTTTTGGATCATGCACTATAAAACCAGGAAAGTGCATTTAAAAAAAAAAACTTTATGATCTGAATTTTTAAAGTGTTATATATTCTTCAAACAACTTCATATGGCACAAAATGTTCTGAATTCCAGGACAGGCCTTCCTTCTGTTTAATAATAAACAACACTTTATGTGAATTATCATCATAGCTCATAAAATAAAGAAATAGGTCATGAAAGGTTATGGGTTGCAGTGTTTTTACCAAATAAAGGCCTCGTAAATTATGGCCTCGTAAACACTGCAGCTAAATTTGGTTGTCACTTCACTGTTTAATACTTAATCCTTTTCTGAACACACACAGTTCAGTCATTTACAGGAGTGACAACCGCATTCTACAACCAAATTAACTCACCCAAAATGCAGGTAGTGACAAAGACATTACCAAAACTCTGCATAGTCTGTACATAACCAAACTGAACAACTAGTAGTTTACAAAGTACTTAAACGTGCATTATGGACATAACAGGTCTCTTTTATGAAAAAGTCTTCTGTATGCGCTGTGCAGAAAATGCACGTTTGCTGACTAATGTTGCCAGATCTTGCACGAAAAAACACAGAACAATAACAAACCAAAATAAATCAAAATGCTCAAAATATTGAGACCGGCACCTTCACACTTTAATAACACCAATAACCTGATCGCTTTGTGAGCCAAAAAGCCCCAATGGTATGCAAGAAAAGACGAGGACCTGGCAACACTGCAAGACATTGCTCTGTAAAACAGCCTCACAAATGCGTACAACACACAACACCAAGGCAGTGTTTTTTTTTTTTTTGCAAAACATAACTCTGTAATATTATTATGGTCAATGCATTTGGGACGGCAAAACATTGCTGTTTCAATCATCGCATTTTGAAAGTGAGTCTTATTCCATACACGCATGGAACGATCATTTAGGGGATTCACTCCCGCATTAAAATGCAGTTGTCCTTCCTGTAAGTTTGCAGTGTGTAAGGCCTGTGACAAACAGGTCACTGATGTTCAATAAATAGTTAGATTTATTATTAATATATTATTCTACTGCAAAGTGTTTTTATATTACAGAGCTTTATTATGCGCCTCATCTACTCAGAATTCACAGTAGTGTTTTATAATATTCAACTTTACTGTGTTTGTTTCAGCTCAGAGGTTTACAGTCTCACAGCAGCGTGGGCTTGACAGATGAATTATTAACACATTTTGCTAAAACGATGCCTTGATAATGAGCAACCTTTAATAATAATGAGACTGATGTGTAGGGCGCTGGTTATTTAATTTCACCGTTAAGTAATATTTAGCTACTGCGATCTTAAAAACTATTTAATGACTTTATAGAAAGCATCTGTTTAAAAGCAGCCATCTGGAAGAGTCAGACATTCTCATAATGATTCTTCATTAAAAGACAATAAATGTTCAGACTGTGATTATGTTGTTTGCATTAGTTATGATCTCTCTTTTAGTTTTTACATTAGCAAAATTGCATTGCAAAAAAAGTTGTTTCTGAGTGGTTGCCAGCCTTAAAGGCAGGGTATCTGATTTGATCCAGAAACATTTATAGTTATACTGGTTAAAAGTCTCCTCACATCCTGAGAGCAGTCACTATGTTAAGTTGTTTAAATGTATTGAACTCAGGCCGAACGCAATAACTGGACGCATTCAATTTTTGCCCCTTATCTGTGAATGTGTTTTGCATGTCACTGTGCACCCTGTTCACACAGACACCATACATCATCGGCGTGTTCACGTGTCCTCACGTCCTGTCTGTAAACAGAAGGAGAATGGAAAACATTTTTCGGCTGAATTGACAACCAGCACAGGAGCCATAAAACAAAAGACATATTTTAAAACAACAACAGCAAAAACTGTCTGGATCAGCAAAGAGCAAAAACCCAAATTAACATCGGTAACTTTACTGCTTTACCACCAGATGCAAACAGCTGCAGAAGGGTCTGAAAGGGTCGTTGCAATGTTTATTTTGGTAAGGTATGTATACGACATGATTGTATTTAGATGGATTCAGATATTCTACTTTGATGAAACATTGTGTTGCTTATATAGTTTGTGGTTTTTTTTTGCAGAAAACACCCTTTATATCAGTCTATTAACTCTATACGCAGGACTAGGGCTGATTAGAGTCACAGTAATCGGACAAAGTTAATATTTTTATGAGTCTTTAAACAATAACCATTATAATACATACTATAATGAACTAAAATCAATCAGTAAAGCCCTAATGTAAAGTCTATACTATATGTATTAATGCAGTCTTTATTCATAAAGTAGAGGAGAGAGGGGGACACAAAGTAACACTTTTTGGCTTTGGCTCTATCATTAAAAAAATATTTAAGTTAGATTAATAGTTTTTTTACATAATCAACACACATGTCTCTGCTACAAATGAACACTTAAAGTTTGTTTGCAGGACCTACCGATATCGTACAATTACACCAAAAGTGACAGGTGTGCAAACGTTACCCCATAGGTGGGGTTCATTGTAACAAAAATTCTGTATAAGGTGGATATTGTTTTTATACCTGCCTATAACAGATAGATATCCACACATTCATCCATCCATCATCCTTCATCTAACCATCTTTGTATTATGCAGCAATGCATCAATAGATTTTTTTTGAAAGGGCTGCACAATTTAGACAAAAAAAATCATAATTGTGAGTTATTTCCCCTGATATTGTATTAACAGGTATCATTTTGATGAATAGTATTTAGATTGTTTTCATTTCATTATCATTGTATACCTGAGGCTTCATTGTAATGCAGACCAGCCACCGTAGAGGCGTCAAGCACGAGTGATTTCAGTGTTAAGTCAATGTGAAGACGCGTTGACGGGCGTCTGGAGGTCTCGCAGCGGGAATGAGGCGTTTAGTGCGGCGCGTTACACGCGATTCCACCTCATTTGTGCGTCTAGTTCACACGAATGGCACGAATTAAGCGTTGCCGCAGCAAACACGCAAGTTACATTTTTTTACTTTGGCGGATAAACGCGCCGCGTTGCAGTGACGTGATTACAGAAAGCAAGTGAAGTCGCA
The DNA here is from genome assembly GCF_027580225.2 of Misgurnus anguillicaudatus. Taxonomy (NCBI): domain Eukaryota; kingdom Metazoa; phylum Chordata; class Actinopteri; order Cypriniformes; family Cobitidae; genus Misgurnus; species Misgurnus anguillicaudatus. The sequence continues at coordinate 40,577,399 of NC_073353.2, forward strand.
GAAGCCACTCCCCCATGACGCAAATTTCCACGTGAATGTCTCGATGACTACAATTTCACACGTGGCTTTTACACGTGAATGAAGCGAGTAAACTCAAAATGTTAAAGCAGCAAACTAGACGCAGTAGACGTGATTTTGACGCCTCAAACGCGGCTGGTGTGATCCCACGGTAACACTCTGTGACAACTAACCCCGCTGTGTAAAAATGTTTTCAATCCCAGCTATCAGTTACTAGGAGTTGCTGACATGTTTCAAAATGCTTTTATGTTTTAGGTAACAAGACAGTGATTGTGACTTACACACACAACTTAGAAATCAAAAAAAAAAACACAAGATAAAGAAATTTACTTTCATGTCTCCAAAACACTGTTTGTTCAATATATTAACCAAAACACATCAAAACTTTTCACAAATTCACAGGAGATCTTCTGACAGTAAGAGAAAAAAACTAAAGCACAGATTGCTCGGCCCTGTAGAAATATATAAAGTAGCCGTTTTACAATTAACCCCGCATTAGTTTGTGTTACGCTTACCCGTATTGATTTAAAGTAATGTTTTTGCCAGTTTACAGGATATCTTTAGTTTGAGATACAAAAGCACGCAAGTCAAAATAAATACACGCAAGTCAAACGTAAAACAGCTTATGATGAAAGTAAAATTCAAAGGGTTTTCCTCCCTGTTTGAAAATATAATTTATCCCGCTGGGAAAAAATACAGACATATTACCAAAATTCGAAATATCGCCCAGCCCTATCCTTTCTGGAGTTTGGCAGTATTTACCATCATCCACTTTTGTTGAATAAAAAAGAAACATTTCACATTTGTTTACAGCAGAAAGAAATGAATATGAGACTGAAAGTATATGAGGCAAGTAAATGATAAAGTTAACATCTATCAGACACTTATCCAAAGCAACTTACAGTCCATTTAAAGTATAGATTTTTGTATCAGTACGGAGGTTCCCTAGAAATCAAACCAACAATTTTGTGCAACGCAATGCTTTACAAACTGAGCCACAGCGACCCTCCTTTATGCTTTTAATATTCTCAAAAGTCGTCAGTTCAAAACATTCATCTGCCTTTCTACAGTAGGTGGACCAATGCTCACTTTTTTCTATTTGTTCATACGCCCGATGAATCAGAAAGCGTGAGGCTTACCGATGCCCAGATGTGGGATCTGTTCAAACAGAGTCCAGCTGTGGTCATCGACGCAGTGGTTCTTCAGGATGAAGAGCTGGCATATATCCCGGGCGGTGATGTCACTGGGAACCTCAACAGCCCGACTGGTGTTATCTTCACTGTAGACTTTGATTACCTGCAACGAAACGAGCAAATCAAACCAGGACATTCAAAACATTCAGTGGTTTGCTTTCAGTTTTCGATGACAATCTTGATAAGTTCAAACACAAGCTAATCTGTCTTTTACTTTTGCCGTCCCGTGAGAAAGCACATTTCAGTTCATGTCCTGTATACGTTACACGTTCATTTAAAGTGGGAACAGTCTGTGCTGAGGGAGCTCATGAATGTTGCCTTTCACAAACGTTGTACAGTAGTTCCCTGCCGCGTCTCATATCCAGCAAACCTACAGATCAGCCGACGAAATAGCTTGTATCTCTAAATCAGAGCTCAGATTTTTCCTAAATGATCTTACGGAGAAACCAAACAGCATTTTAAACCTATCTATGTCTCACGAACATATGCAGAAAGAAGTACTTACCCCTGTGTTTGGCGACGGACAGGGTTGAGATTTTGGACCATCTCTGCAGCTTATGTAGGGCTGAGTGCACAACATTTTTTAAGAGTTGACTGCAAATGTAAACGCAAGTATCTGTGAGTGGAGCGACTGTCTTGCTTTATCTATCTATCTGTCCTCTCTCTCTCTCTCTCTCTCTTTCTCTCTCTCTCTCTTCCTGCAGCCAAGCTGAAATGAGGTAATTACAAGGAGCACGCTCAGTTGCAGCCTCCACTGCTGCATGTCACCATGGTTCTGTCCAATCACCTGCTACCGTTTATCCAGCGGGGGTGAGTCCCGCTCCGTCTGCCCCCGCCCCGCTAACACACACACACACCAGAGGAGAGGGGGGTGGGGAGGAAAAAGTCACAAGTTTTGCTGTTCACACATGCATGTGCAATTCTGCATCAATCCCAGCATGCAATTAGAAAACTGGTGCACAAGGTGAGCGCAGGATGATACATTTTCCTATCATGTGTCCTAATTTTGGGATAAAAACTTAAAGGATTAGTCCATTTTCTTAGAGAGGTCCAGATGGTTTGCTCACCACCATGTCATCCGGGATGTTGATGTCTTTCTTTGTTCGGTCGAGAAGAAGTTGTGTTTTTTGAAAAAAAGAAGTCCAGGATTTTTCTCATTTTAATGAACTTTAATGGACAACAACAAGTAACAGTTTTAATGCAGTTTCAACTGAGTTTCAAAGAACTCTAAATGATCCCAAACGAGGCATAAGGGTCTTATCTAGCGAAAGGAAAAATAAAAAATATGCACTTTTAAAGTACAACTTCTCGTCTATCTTTGGTTCTGTGATGCGCCAGCGCGACCTCCCGTAATACGTCATCACATCAAGAGGTCACGGATGACGTATGCGAAACTACGACCCAGTGTTTACAAGTGTGGAGAAAGAGGACCGTTCCGTCACACAGCCGGAGAAAATACGAGAAGTTGTGGTTTAAAAGTGCAAATCTTTCTTTTAAAAAATGACAATCGTTTCGCTGGATAAGACCCTTATGCCTCGTTTGGGATGGTTTAGAGTTCTTTGAAACTCAGTTGAAACTGCAACTATTATGAAAATTTTGGATGACATGGTGGTGAGTAAATTATCTGGATTTTTGTTTTAAGAAAATGGACTAATCCTTTAACTCCTAAAGATGGACAATTTGTCATTTAGCACAACATTACGGTTAATTGAATAATATAATATGAATAAAAATGTCATAATTTACTTACTCAAACCTGACTTTCACTGACTAAAAGTTAAATTTTCATGACCTATGTCTGAGATGCCATTAGCCTGTTAATGTAGTGTACATTGTGAATTTATATTTTTTTCCTTAAATGCATGAATTGAACAATACAATGCCAATAATTGGTGTTTGGATTGTAGTCTCACATGAAATCAGTGGCTTGGACCCGGAAATGGCATTCCTTACGTCACAACTAAAATTACAAGTTTATAAATGCAAACTAATCCCTGATTTTCAATGACTTGGACAAAAAATATATATAACATTCAATGACATTCAATGTCTGGAATACGTTTTTCAAAATTTCAGGATATTCCAGAAATTCCATGACCAATGCAAACCCTAAAAATGAACTAAAATAAATCTGAAATAAAATACATTTAACTTTAATAGCAATACTAGTGTGAAACTGACTGTAAATGACAAGAGCTCATAGCTAATTTACTAAACATTAAACAAATATTAACATGAAAACTAAAAATATGAAAATAAAGGTCATTCAAAATATTAATTAAAACTACAATGAAACTAAAATGAAAAATAAATTAACTATTGTATGCTGCTAAAAATGTATTTTATTAAGCGTAAAGACAAAAACCCTGGGTTAAACTCTATTCAGAAATAAAAACATATTAACAATTATATATACAGTCAAAACTTTTTTCTAGAAATATAATTTTGGTAATTAATACTTTTTTTGGCTTTTCCTATGTCCTCAATGTCACTTTCCATCCTTAAGCTTTCTGTAATATCTCTTTAACTTAAAAAAAGCAATGACATCATCATTATGAAGTGATATCATTTAGGGTGGGAAAAGACATCGAAAACCATCAGGAATTATTAGCAACAAATGTAAATATTTCTAATTTTGTGTTAATATGTATTTCATTTATCTCACACATTGTAATTCTATTTGTTAAAATTATATAACATTTAGTTTGACAGCCATTTATGATATGTTAGCTACTGTAACTTGTATTCTTTCCTTGAAAAATGGCTGACATTAGCTGTGTTTTATAAAATTCTCTTGCCAAATAATCAAGTAATAATTAATGAAGCTGAAGTACTGGAGTTTAACCAGAGCATAATTTGTGTAGTTATATAACCTTTCATGACAATACTTAGTTGCACCACTCAAAAATTGCAAGGTTCACAAGCTACAGCAGAACTGAGAGAGAGAGAGAGAGAGAGACTGTCACACTTGTGTGTATTTGTGAAAGGCAGATTGTTAGGGAGGACTCGCCCCGGCCCTCTTTCAGTAAGAAAAGGAGGTCAGTGCTCCCCAGCAGGGCCGGGGTTAGCAATCCTTTCAACCAATCACAGCCTCCCATGGTGACATCATCTTGAAATGAGGTAAACGATCTACTGTTTAATCAGTTGGAGAGACCTACAAGACACAAAAAGGCAGCGTGCAGGAGGATAAGACTTTGTGCTATAAATCTCTCTGACAAGCATTTACAAGGCCTAACCTGATAAAGTAACAAGGTAATAAAACAAGCACGATTCCTGCTACACCCTTATCAGAGTAAATATAAACAGTCCATACAAGTAAATCAGTAACAGAAAAGTTAAAAAGTCTCCATTTACACCACAGTACAGCAGGAAATGTCTTATGAAAAAATGTTAAAAATGCCCTGGACTGGGATATCAGTTCAGTCTCACAAGTATCCAGGTCATCTCAACCACAACAAACTTCAAAAGCACTTGCAATCCTTTTTGTTTTTCTCTTCTAAGTTAAATGTACTACACACAGTATGGACATCTACTGTCATAACACAAACTGTGAAGCAGTTTTAGTCTATATTATCTTATATCCGCCAAATCTTACATGGGTCAAAGCTTTATATCAAACACTATTTAACAAAGTCAATGCACACTGTAAATATTTTTGCACTTAATTTTTGCACAACTGACTAGTGACGACTTGCTATAACTTATAAAATAAATAATATTTTAGGCATAACTAAAGCAAATGCAACTTTTTTTTTTAAGTTACAGCAATTCATCACTTGTCAAGACAGTTGAAATGACTTGTAAATCCTAGCTGATTAAACTTGAAAATGTAAGTGTAAAATGATTTTTTACATTGCAGACTTAAAATTCACAAAGGATCACTTAATTTATATCGTTCAGGCAATAATATAAAAATAATTATTTCATACGTTAAAAAGCATCAGGTCCTGTCTGTCACATCCAGATGCACATTGTAAGAAATGCATGAAGTTAAAACAACTTGGTTTTCCCAGTCAATTCAACCTACTATTTTAAGTTTTAACTTGTGATAAGTATGAGAATGTAAAGATAAGGATAGAAGAGATATTAGGAAGTGAGGCGTTGGCAGAAGAGATGGGTTTTAGTCGATTCTTTAAGACTGCTACAGAGTCAGCAGATCTTGTCACAACCGGTAGGTCATTCCACAGATGAGAAACAGAACCTGAAAGGTTTATGCAATAGTGATTGTTTGCCTTTTTGGGATGGCACCACAAGCGGTCGACTCTTGCCACAGCATTTTGGATCATCTGTAGGGGCTTGGTTGTGCAGGCTGGGAGTTTGGCCAGTAACGCATTGCAATAGTCCAGTCTGGACAGGACAAGAGCCTGGACTAGGACTTGTGTAGCATGCTCAGATAGGAAAGGTATAATTTTCCTAATGTTGTAGAGGATAAATCTACAAGAGCGGGTGGCAACATGCTTTGTAAAACTGAGCTGATCATCAATGACCACTCCCAGGTTTCTGGCTGTCCTGGAAGGCGTAATGGTCGAAGAACCTAGTTGAACGGAAAGCTTGTGATGAATCTTAGGGTTAGACGATATGACAAGCAGTTTGTCTTAGCAAGGTTCAGCTGGAGATGATAATCCTTCATCCAGATTGAGATGTCACTCAGGCATGCTGAGATGCGGGCAAAAACCATGGGATCGTCAGACTGGAACGGCAAGTGGAGTTGGGTGTCTTCCGCACATCAGTGGTAAGAAAAGCCATATTTTCGAATGACAGAACCCAAGGATGTCAAGTATATAGAAAAGAGCAGTGGTCCGAGCAGTGAGCCTTGAGGTACCCCGGTACTGAGAGATGGGGTTCGGCGACATTACATCTCCAGGATACTCTAAATGACCTACATGTCCACAGTACCACATTAGCACCAGCATTTCAAGGTATACATTTTTATCAGTAGATGTATGCGTGTTACCTGACCTTTTGCGCAGCTAACTTAATGCTCTACCACAGGAGCTTGTTTAATGAACAGATACAAATTCATGTGACACCTCCTCCACACCTTCTCCTCTAAATGAACTTTCAGTAAATGTTTGTTTGGATTAGTTAAACATAAGGTCAAGGCTATCAGGTACAGATTTGTGATTCGTCTTGTGATAACCCCCAGTTTTAAGGACACAGTTGAAAGAAGAAGGTGCATGATGTGGCCATAAGAGAGAAAAACCTGAAGTCTCTTAAATGTCTCAAATATTTATTCTAGACAGAACTGAGAAGTAGAAAAGAAAGCAAATGCCCTCAAACTAAGATTTCTCTTGTGCGAAAATGACCCCGGTGATCAAATGTGTGTCATCTCGATAATACAAAAGATTTCAACAATGACTCAATATTTTCAACAACATCTCAATATTCTCAAGCACAGAACTCATTTCAACAAACTTTTCTCATCAAATTTGTCTAAGACTGAATGATCTGAGCCATGCCATTTGGGAACTTATAGCAGAGCACAGATGACAACCTGTTTGCTCGAGACCATGAAGGTAAAGCTAATCTTTACATTATAGCGATGACACTGGTAGTGACGATTCTCTCAGACCAATCAGTGAACTACATTGGGTTTTTTTGCATCACGTTTTGGTATTAGCTCAGGTCACTTGGAACCCCGACCGAGGTTGTACTAAAAAAGTACTCCTTACTGCACCCAGTGGAAAACCAAACCATGGGGTACTATGCAATGGAAAAGCGCCATAAGGTACCAATGTTTACCTTAGAGGTACCAGAATGCACAAAAGTGTACTTTTTGAAAAGGTACCGCACAGCGACAACTTTTGTACCTTCATGTGTCTTTGTATAAATTGTAGAAGGATCTGAAGGACATTAATTTTATAGATATTACAAACATTTATGGTGCTTTTATAATAGGCTGACTTTTTTATAACAATACAGTAACAACCACGAGTAACGCACAGTATCGAATTCGGATCGGCCCCGTTAGTCCGATACCCGATCCAGCAAAACAATCACAAGTATTGGACCAGTCCACCCCTATGTATTATTGCATCATGTTTTAGCCTGATTACCTTACAGTAATTCATACATATACTACGGTCTAAACTTTAAAGCAATGCAAGGCATGCATACATGCACAGTTTGTACCTTAACAATTCATGTTTGTCTTACGGTCTCTCAACACCATTTCACCAGTAATGCTGAATATCAACATCAAACTTTTAAACTACACTATTTGGCATTCCACATCCAGAACACTTTGCACTGCATAAGACCAACACACACACACACACACACACACACACACACACACACACACACACACACACACACACACAGAGTTCATCTCTTTTACTTATTACATATACCAGACCCCAAGAGTACAAACCTAAACCTAAAGTGTCTGTCAGCAAAAGTCTCTCTGATGGCCTGTGGTTTCACTTTGTGCTGTCAACTCACAATAAAACTGAGAAACGGTTTGAATGGTTTTCACAGCTGTAAAATGGAAATGAGATCAGTAAAACTACTAATACAATTAATGACAGATTTATAGACGCTGTCACCATCAGGTCATAAAACACAAGCCTATCTTTAGAAATGCTTTTGGGATTCGTTCTGGGCAAAGAAGATCCAGCACAACTCAGCCTTTAAGTCCTCATGAAATGACAGGGTATACAAAAGAAATTTTGGACGGCATTTTATATAGATTTTTCCTCTATTTGTCCTCATCTTATCACAAGAATGTTAACTGTAAGACTGACATCTGATGCAACAAAATAAAAGGTAAAGGTACATTAGGTGTGTAATTTAGAAGCCCATCAACTTACACATCAGCTAAACTATTAAATGTATATTCTTCTGAATGTAAGTCAATATGCATATAAACAATAGTCAACATTCAGAATTAAAACTATTTCACTTCCACTATTATTCCATAATTGGTTCCCGCAGGTAAATATGATTTTGTGTTGGCGTTCATGTGCGATCCTTTGGTAAACACGATCATGACTCGAAGTCACAAGACTCTTTAGCTCAAGGACGGGAACGCAAAGATCCGCTCACCAGCCTGAGTAAACCTTGAACCGCTTCACCACAGCTGCAGGACGACCAAAACACTGAAACACTTCACTTCTACCGCACATCATCTCATAGGTCTCGATCAATTCCCATTTCACTTTCATAATCTGACATATCTCCTAGTGAAATAGGATTTTTTTTGTCAATACAAGAGCTCACATTGATGTCAGCTGAGAAGTCGTCCAATATTAAATGTGCTCTCAGTTTGTGACAGTGACACCACAATGTCACAATGTCAAAAATGTGTTATTAACCCCCCAGCAAATTTGAATGATTAAAAAGCACTAAATAAATAAAATAAGTAAAAAAATGGCTTTTTCTAAAAACGCTGGGGGGGTGTCCACAATCGGCGCTGAAACCACACCCACTTGCAGTATTTAAATTTTTAAATACCGCTACAACTTGAATGGATGTCGTGATTGTGTTAGGGGCGGGGCCATGCTCGGTGGCTTCAGTGCATCATCGAGCTACCGTGTTAGCCCCACCCAAATAATCCTGAACATCAAAATGTGAACAAAAATTCAGTACTACATAGTTTACAGTCTTTGTAGCGTGTTTCAGCAATACATTATTACCATTACAAACTATTCTCTGAAATAACTTTACACGGACTTTAAGCATAATTTTTTTTCATCTTTGGAAAGTTTATTTACAAAAAGATATTCTGTTCAATCCAAGAGTTGCTTTCCAAAACGAGAAGCCATCCTGTAACACAACCATGTATAAAAGTCTGTGCGCAGATTAAAAAGAACTGACAAAAAAACTAAATGAGGATATTATGAACATGCACTGACGAAACATTCAACAAGGATTCTCTTACACAATCATGCAAGGACACAGTTTAACAAATCTCCTTCATTGTATTTGACACATTCACAGCTCTCATACAAATGTTATTTTATCATTGTGTTTTTTTATAAAGCACTTTCAGACGTGTTTTTTTCCAGGAGCTGTCAGATTTGCAGTATTTTCTCCACTGCAACACAGCTAGGCCATTGTTAAACTCATTTCAACAGAGTTTTAGTCTGTCTGACTGAGTGGCGAGTGTGTGTCTTTTTGGCACCGGATACGATGATTACAACACTGATGGGAGATCAGTGAAAGATGTTTTCAGGTGTTCAGAGAGGCTGCAACTCCACTCGACATTAAGCGCAAAAGCGTCTGTTGCTTTGTCTTCATATAAAACAAGATTTATCTGCAATCTTTTAAATCCACTTCCAAATCTGTCATTTGCTACCGCATACAAGAAACACAATACACAGACACCAAACAGTCATGATAAAAATAAAGCTTAAGAGATGAAAATGCATTTATCAAAGCAATGGCAAAATAATCAAGACTACATTTACGTTACACTTATGTGACATACACACCAAACGCAGGTTCAACGATTTACACGAGATGATCACATACAAAGTCAATGCAAAGACGCAATCAGACGCGTCCTCGCAAGGGGCAATGAGAATGATGCGAATTGGGTGGCGCGATTGCCGCAAAAACACGCACTATTTGCCTCAAATGCGTCTTTGCGACTTCAACTCGAGCGAAAAATTTGCATGACACAAGGCTAAATCCCGCGAGTAATCTAGAGCTAGCAACGTGATGCTACGTGTTTGGTGTGTACGTAGCGTTAGCTTTTATCTAAAGCCTGATCTCACTGTTAATATGTACTGTAGTATTAATACGTAACTTCCAAAAAAAAACTGTAACATGGCTACTTTACATACTTATACAGTGCCAAGCAATCTGTGCTTTTGGTCTTTTTCTCTTACTGTCTGAAAATCTTCTGTAAATTTGTGAAAAGTTTTGGTTAAGATATTGAACAAAGAGGACTGAAAGTAAATATGAAGAGCTTGGTTCCAAAACACGAGAAACGCCTTTTTTATTTGTTACCGCCAAAATCAGTACTGTATCTGGTCATTATTAAAAATTAAATGGTTTTCTGTGGCGGGGAAGAAACGTAAGCCATCAAAATCTAATAATTTACATGGGAAGCACTCGGGCGAAGGAAAAATACTGACTGTTGTTTGATAAAAACAACACGACAGCAACAAGCTTCTTTCATGCTAACACATCGACCACAGCAGATCTTATGAAAAACTTTCTATTATTTGAAAAGTCAAGGAAATTCGAGCAGGACCAAAACATTTTACAGCTGCTTGCGGTCAAAAAGGTTGACATCCTAATGCTGCGTTCACACCAGCTGCAGTAGAGGCGTTAAGCGCGAGTGATTTCAATGTTAAGTCAATGTGAAGACACATGGAGGTCTCATGGCGCGAATGAGGTGCTAAGCGCGGTAGACGCGATTCTGCTGTCATTCGCGCGTCTAGTTTGCGCGAATGACGTGAATTGAGTGTTGCCGCGGCAAACGCACAAGTTTAAAAAAATTTACTTTGGCAGAAAAACGTGCAGCGTTATCCAATCAGGAGCTTGCTCTAGTATTGACGTGATTACAGAAAGCGAGCGGAGTCACAGAAGCCCCTCCCATGACGCAAATTTCCGCTTGAATGTTTTGATGACTAGTATTTCATGCGCGAGTGAAGCGAGTAAACTCAAAATGTTCAAGCGGCAAACTAGACGTGGTAGACGCGAATTTGACGCCTCAAGTCGAACCCACGGTAAGGATGACAGCAGCAATGACAGTGTTCCTAATATGACAAAGTGTTTTGATTAATGCCATTAATGTTTATTTTTTTAATCAGTGTATACCACTAGTTAACTAAATGAATATAATATGGCAAAGATGAATGCACATTTATATATTGATTCAATAGATTTAAAGCATTTTGAAAATACAAACTTGTCATGGATTTATTGCATTTTGCAGAAAAAATTATCAGTTTTTATATAAATCTTTGAAAATCAAATTATGGAATTGAATTTTTAATGTTATCATAACCTAAAGATGCTATGTGAAACTTTGTAACAGTCAATAGTGGTTTTCATCTTCTCACTTTCTTGGTATATAAAACACATTTTACCCAAATTTGCCAAAATGTTTTGTTTTTTTTTGGGGGGGGGGGGGGGTTAGGAACCAAACTTTTCATTTCCTCATCTCAGTTTTTTTTCTGAGTTGGGTGTGTAAGTCACCAAATCTATCCTTATATTGTCAGCAACTCCTACCCTACTGAAAAATCCAGCTAAAACCAGCATAAGCTGGTAGCTGGTTTTAGCTGGTTTAAGGTGGTTTATGCTGGTCCTCCCAGCCTGGCAAAGCTGGTCATGCTGGTGGGCCAGCTGGTATTCCAGCATGACCAGCTAAGTCCAGCTAGACCAGCTTAAAATGTGACCAAAACACACCTAGACCAGCTTGCTACACCAGCAAAACAGCTAAAACCAAGCTGGGGACCAGCTAAAACCAGCTCACCAGCTTATGCTGGTCTTAGCTGGATTTTTCAGTAGGGTAGTAACTGATTGCTGGGATTAAAAACATTTTTTACACAGTGGGGTTAGTTGTCACACAATGTTACAATGAAGTATATAATGATAATGAAATGAAATGTAAGTAAATAAAGTAAATGTACGAGTGGTACAATCACACTTTACGTAAATCATGAGATCACGTTGGTATATCAGCATATCAGTATATCGAACCCACAATCGTTTGTGTTTATATATAGTTAAAGTATCCTCACTACAATTTTCTCATAACCTTCATTAAAGCTGCTGGATGAAACACACAGTGATACAAGAAATGTATAAATTAAATGAACTGCAAGTCACTTTAGATCAAAGCATTAGCCACGTGCATAAATGTTTGTTGCTTTTCCTTCACTGTCTGCTTAAAAAAAGATTATATCTGGTGCAAACTAAATTGTCTGAGTTCATGTTAGAAATTAAGTTTTTGTGGATAAATTAAAAACACATAAAAACCTAATTTTACATAAGCTCAAAATGCCTTTGAGATACCAAATTTAAATCAAGTACTTCCACAATGGTAGCCCATGTCACATTAGAAACCCTTACTAAATAAACCCAGATTTTGCAGCTGTCTCTTTTCTTCATAATGTAATTCCAGTGAGGTGAGAATTTAATGAGAAAAATACAGGAAAAATTGAAAAGCAGCCAAAAGTTTCTACCTCATTGCAACTTGCAGCTGCTCCAATGAGAACATATAGTATCTTATTGTTTAAGGTTGCTTAATATGATGACTACATCCCATTACTGACAATCACAAAAAAAACTTATTCATACATTTTGTAAGGCATTTTCGTACCCTTTTCTGTAAGCAGAGAGGTGTAATAGCAGGCAGCGTGACTCTTCTGGCATGGAAATTCATACTGCACTTTTCAAGCTGGATCTCTTGCGTACGTCTTCAGATCCGATGCT